>NC_069718.1:7833881-8043881 GCF_027358585.1 Pangasianodon hypophthalmus
CCTGCGAGTGGCTCCCGATTCCCTGTAATGCTTACCAGGAAAAATCACTTACTAAAGATGAATAAATGAAAGAACAAACACTTTACCATATCAAAATAGAATAGAATTTTTGCAGTTGCTGGAATTGTTAAGCTGTGTTATGGCTGCTAAATGCTTCAGTAGCTAGCTAGCTAGCTAAAATAGTTTGCTTGTACTATGGGAAGCATACTATATTAGCATCAGGATTTTCTTGAACGTAGTGCAGCATTAAATTCCTGGCAAAGTTCTAACTAGATTTCTCCTTCTCTGGATTCTCGCAATTCTTCTTCTTCACTATCCAAAATACTGTAGTTTAGTCTTCGCCCTTATATCATTATTACTGTTTTTGAGCTTGTCGCTTGTATTCGGTTTATGAAAGGAGCGTCTCTTAATGTTTCCCTGTGTATGACTCATGGATGAGGTTCAATGAAAAAACTAAATGCATGCAATATATGAGAGACGGGAGGTCTACCAGTACTGTAGGAAAAAAATGCTTTAAAACTGGAAAATAGTAGATAAAATAACTAAGCTTCACTCTGTAGGCAAATCCAAAATGGTAAAACAAAGCGTGTAATGCTCATTAAAGCTTGCCTCGGGCTTTAATAAGTGTAATGCACATGTTGCAGGCTGATCCACAGCTCTTGTCTTTTAGACAGGACAGACGTTAATTACACGCACTGCTATAAAATCAGAGTAAACAGACTTTTACAACTTTTATAAACAATGAGCACAATAAAGCGGTGAGAGTGGGGAAATGCGACACTCCTCCTACACCAGGTTAGGACAAAACAACCTACCAGGCTTTTATGCTAATTTTTTCGGAGTGGTGAGAGAGGGGGCTAAAGTGGCAGCGCATTATTTCATTCGTTCTCATGGCCAAAACATTACAGCTAGTGTCTTTGTTTCATATCAAACAAACCAAATGCATTCCTGCATGTTGTGTTAACATGTCTATAGTATAAATGCGCTTTGTCAATACATATGTGCGTTTAGTAATTTGCCGGGCAGCAAAGGAGTTTTTTTTTTTTTTTTTTTTTGCAAATCCAGGGTGTTGTTACGATGCATGACATTACAGTGCAACAAGAGCAGCTGAGCAATAATGTCTGACTCTTTGTTGCTGTAAATGTGTAGACTTTTCCTATAACAGCACGGGTTTTATTTCTCTTATACCACAGAAATGAACCAATTCTTCTTTAATTCATGAATGACATATCATACTTTCAAGCAATTTACAGTTACGTTTAATGTTGACTATCAGTGTAATCACTTATAGCAGCTATAAACATTCATTCCCTCACCAGCCTCTCAATTTTCTCTCTCTTGAAGTTAATAAAGCATAAGAAACTGCAACTTGTCATGTTACTGAGAAACTATGACGCGTAAACTCCTCTGTCCTGAAAACTTTCAATTGGCGGAAAACTTACTGACTATTACAAAGCATCAACACTGGAGACTCGTTCCATAAATGTTATTATATACAGTATTACTATTAAAACAATAACATGTTAATACAAAAGAGTGATTTGAATTACAGTTGGAACTACTGTTAAAGTTATAAAAAAAAAATCATCAATATTTTCCAACCAATCAGATTGGAGGATTCAATGGCGCTGTAGTTATAATACAATCTTAGGACTTGGTTGCAATAAGAACCCAGAATATGGTTAAATTCTTTTGATATAATGTGAAAACAACCCAGTATTTATGATGGGTTGTTTTCCCAGCATGCTTTCTTGGATTTCCAATATACAATATACAGTGAGGTCCAAAAGTCTGAGACCACACTGAACATCTGGGATTTTTTTTGCCTTAAAAGGTCAGATTTTCTAATCTCTTCTATTGAAGCATGTGATCAGACGACACTCCAGTGGATTTGATCTGAAATGGATCATCAGGTTTTACACAAACTTGTGGAGTCCATGCCAGATTGAGTACACACTGTCATTAAAGCAAAAAAGTGGACAAACCAAATATTTACATGAAAATTCATGTAAATATTTCTAAGATTCTACTTTTCACTCAAGTTGTTGTAAGTAATAAAATTTGTAATGAAAATTGTTGTATTAAATTAGAAAAGAATGCAAAATAGAAGCAGTTTCACTAGTGCTCTCAGACTTTTGAACCCCACTGAATGAGTGGATAACATTACATTACATACAACAATATCTTCATGACTGAATAACAAGTCCAAACTACAAGTACTGACAGAAATCTATTTCCTTTTTCTTTGCTCATCATTTTCTTTGGATTGCCTAATTTTCTAGTGCTTAGTATTTATTTTTAATTATTGCATTATCTTCTCAAAATAACCATGAACAGGCTGAACAACCCAGAAATAAGAAATATGACCCATGACCCGGTCATAATGAACTAAGGAGATCGATAATTAAAGCAACCTAGAAGTTTCTGCACATAATCCCACAGTGCGTGGTTAAATTAATCCACATTGTGTTGTGTTATGCAGTGACCCAGCACTGGGCTACAGAAGTGACTCAGATCAGGTTAGTGAACTCAGCTGCTTTTTAAGAGCTGCTGTTCATAAACCACTGAGCTGTCAGGAAACAAAAAAACATTCCTGCTGGCCTAACAATTTTTCTTCATTGATTTTTTCTTTCTCTTCTTTCAGTTAAAATAAAATGCTGGGGCAGAGGGAGAGGGAGGAGTTTTGTTCTCCACTATTTCATACACTCAAAAACCCAGGCAAAAAAGATACACTTAAAGAGTGTGTGTGTGTGTGTTTTTTTTTTTAAAGGCTCTTTGGAAATTTGGTGTAGGATTGAACATAGAATCGTTTAAAGGTTCTCCAAGAAGGACAACCAAAGAACCCTTTAGACATAGGTTCTCCACTTTGGAGTCACAAAAGAACTTAATTTGAACTTAATTTATGGAATATTTGATAATTTGATAAGTAAAACTCATTTGCAGATGATCTTAAGCTCATTGTACACCAGACCACAGCAGCAACATATCCTTCTAAAGTTCTAGCTAGGAACACTACAAAAGATGCAACATTTTGCATGATACCCATAAACCCCTGGGTGATATCTTCAATCTGTAGCTGACTGTAGCAGCCCATGTTCCGGTGTCAGTTAAAATCCAATTTTCGTGAAAGTTCTAACCTCCACAGAGCGGAGAAGTGAAATCCTGATTGGATTTGGAAACTTTATATGATCATATACAGTGTTAATGCATGTTTATAATATTTACAGACATTCATGTGACATTTACTAAACCAGTGCACAGAAATGAATGCAAAAATGGCTGTTTTATGTCTTTGATATTAACTTATTAAGATTAATTTTAATCTTTTAATAAGAAAGTTAGCTAAAATTCTGTTGATTGTTCACTTATTTTCAGTAGCATACTGTGAATTTTTTGATTTTATTTATTTATTTATTTATTTTTGAAAGAGCAGGCCTCATTTCCACTAATTCCCACTAGGAATTATGTGGGGTGTGGTTACAGGGTATTTGAACGTTTTAAAAAAACGACCGCTGGCCAAAAACATTTGAGACCTCATGTCTTAAGAGTTCTTGATTTAAGCCTTTTTTGTAGTAAATGATTGGAATATTAATGGTACATTAAATCTCACTGAATTTCTCAGCATGAGAGTGTTAATTAAACTAAAATATGTGCAATTTCAATACTTATATAGACAGTTTTCTAATTTGCCAAATGAGAGGAAGAAGAAGGAGCCTGTGATGAGGCTCTTTTTGATTATGCAAACTCTTTCTCACAAATATTTCTCTCTTCAGTGGATACAGTAATTGAGTGCAAGGCCAGTGGTGGGAAGTGAGTGGAGGTTGTTGGCGTTATGCTGTTGGTACACACCTTCTGCACTGACTGAATAGACAACTGAGGGGCGCACACAATGGAGGTGTGTGTGTGTGTGTGTTGTTTCCGGTGACAGCTGTAATCACTCAGTCCCATGTCCTTGGCTGGAGCAGCAGTGTAGTTTACAATAGGAGCTACTTAATAACTGAATATACACTTCTTAAGAGTGCTACAGAGTGCAGTCAAGACTGAGACGAGACAGAGAGAGAGAGAGAATAAACTGAATGTGAATGTAAGCACCGTTATGCATTTCATTTTGGCTTTATATCACATACCCATTTTATCTGCATAAGAGTATATTCTGGAGTTAAAACTCCATTACACTCAAAACCAACACAAATACAGCCCATCAATTCAGTGTTCTCTCACAAGCCACGCCCCCAATTCACATGCACACATGTCCTGACCTTAATATTATAGCATTCTCTCTCCCATTCATCCTTATCCCTGAGACAACTTTATAATACTAAAGTTACATGTTATGTGCTGTCGAAGCAACAACACCTGAATGCTAGTGCAAGAAGCAGAGCTTTCTGAATTATCAGGCAACACGAACAATGGATAAATAAAAATACATGTTTTCCTCTGAAAAAGGTATTTCCAAGAATGTGAGGAAAACCAAATATTGCAAAAAAATTGTTTAGACTTTTTGAATCCTTTATAAATAGTCCTCTATAAAGAATCCTCTATGAAGAAAGTTTCACTATCAATCCATAAATCTACTCACTGCAAAATAGCAGATCCTTTTGTGTCTTGTAATTGAAAGATTTGCTCAGCATAGTCGAAAAAAAGTATAGCGTAAAGGAATAAGTAATGCAACACTCTCAAGGTCAACTACTACGTACTAATATTGTATTGCGTAGCAGGATATGGTGGCCTGCTGCTAACTGTAAAAAAAATGTACTAGTGCTGTAATTGTATTTGATCATGTATTATCAAGTGATTATTCAACTGAAGGTAACTGCTGCTTTACCTGTAGTCACCTTTCTATCGATACTTTGAACTTGCAGATCCCAAAACTTTGCAAGCTGTCTTGCAACTGTGATGAGTTTAAAGAGAACAATAAATGGTCAGAGATGTAGTGTGTTGCTCTGCACTGCCCCAAGCTAAAGACAAAAAATTGAGGAACATTATGAGAAGAGCAGTTTTTTTTAGTTGAAATGAATAGCAAAATTCACTAACCTCTCTAACTTTTTAATGAATTATGCAATACAAAAATGAGGACATCCGAGGCAAATAGCTACCCTGACCCATCAACACTCTCACTTCCTTTCAGTTGGTTTAGCTTTGCTAATAGCTTTGGAATGGAATGCACCAAAACAAAGTGACAGCAGGAGGCAAAAATCCCATAATCTTATTTGGCTGGGTTGCCACGGTTTCAGATGATCTGAGTCCACAGATAATCACGCAGGGATGTGCCTTGTCAATCAACTGAGCCGAACCTCAAATCTGAATCAGCAGTTTAGCATCAAGAATGCTGTCTCTGAAAGCTCTGTTCTTCACCTCACTTTAAAAATAACAACGATTCTGAAGTCTGTTGAAATGAGATGAAACGACCGCCTACCATCTAACACTTGGCTCCTGAAACGCAACCCTGTGCTGTATTATTGCTTCCTAATTCCCAACTTACCTGATCCAGCTCATCAGCTAATTATTAAGGGCTAGCTAGGTAGGTGGATTGGAACTTGGGAAACCTTAAAACTATGCAGGCTATTCAAGAAGTCCTGATCCAACACTAGGATTATAGTCAAGTCTTACTTGCAAATCAAAGTATATAGTTAGCTGTTCTCAAGTCAAAGTCAAGTAGTTGTACATTTACACTCAAGTCAATTCCAAAGTGCCTATGCTGCTAAAACATTTCTAAAGCATCTGAGCAGTTACTCAAGTTGTATCCAAAGTCCCTAAGCTGCTCATGAAGTCAAGTCTAAAGTCCCTAAGTTGCTGCTCGAGTCAAGTCTGAAGTCCGTAAGCTCCTACCAAGGGCACGTATCCAAAATCCCTAAGCTGCTAGTCAAGTCCACAGTCCCTAAGAACATCATTTCCACATCTTCTATACACATTTTGGAGCATGCACAGCCAAAGTTAAGCCTTGAGTCAGAGAGAAGCAAATCCAATTTCCTTCCCCAGCAATCCTGAAAACATTCTACACTGAGACTATAGAAAGTTTACTGACTCAGTGCATCTCAGTGTGGTACAGTAACTGCTCAGGAGAGCAACGCCCTGCAGAGAGTGGTGTGCTTAGCTGAGCGCATCTCCGGGTCTCCCCTCTCCCCTCTCTGCATGTCATCTACACCAGGAGATGCACTAAAAGAGCTGCTAAAATCATCAGGGACTCCACCTATCCCGGTAACCGTCCGTTCGGCCCGCTACAATCAGTCAAGTGCTTCCACTGTCTGATGGCTAAAACTGAGAGGCTCAGGAGGAGCTTCTTCCCTCAGGCCATCAGACTCCTCAACACGGACATGTCCACCATACAGATCCCTTAGGACTCCATAAAGACTCTCCAGTCCCTCCGCACTCCACTGACACTCCGCACACTGCACACTGCACTTTGCACTTTGTATTGTTACTACACGCAGCATTGCATATTGCCTACATCCATTTTTTGCACATTCCCTGCTTATTTTGTACATCCTTTTTTTGCACATTCCTGTATATATATTTCATATTTCTCTACCTTATTTCTTCTTATTTTTTATTTCTTATTCATTTTTTTATGCACAGTCTAAAGAGGAGTAGATCAGGTTCTCATTTCACTGCAAGTTGTAGTTATACTAACTTATAACTATGTATGTGACAAATATAAATCGCAAATCTTTAATTTGGAATCAATTGAAGGTCCAAATTGAGGAGATTAATGATCTAATTTTTATAAAATGGTGTGAAATTTGGCCACAATGTCCTCATTCTGTTGAATCGCTTCTGGAAACTGGGTGTGTTTCAGTGCTGTAACAGTGAGTGTCTTACTTTGTCTTTAATTGGCGAGACACTTTGTCATGTGCACTACGTCCCTCTCTAGTGTCTGCAGACAATTCCAGCACTTGCAGAGGGCAAATAGTTCAGCATGTCTGGTACACTGCTTTAATGAATTTTGGCCCACGGATGTGCCAGCTCAGTCCCTGAAGAGTCCATGAGCCTGCGCTGTACACACTGGCAAAATGTTCCACACAGCTAAAGTGACAGCTGAGAGGATTAGAGGTGCGGAACAATAATTGAGAGAAAGAGAGAGAGAGAGAGAGAGAAATGGAGATAGAGAGATAGCAGGTGTGTTAAATAACGAAGTCCCATTAAACTAAGTGCATCGAATGTTGTAAACATTTTTGCAAACATCACATGATCACATGGAGGTTTCTGTCCTTCTCATTCAGTAGCTAACGTCTCTTTAGTCTTTATCTATTCGCCAGCTTGTCTGTCTTATTATCTCTGCCTTCGTTTAGACGATTTTAAGAGTGAGACCAGAGATCCTATCTAGTCCTATTTATGCATATTTAGTGCTTTTATACAGATACGATCAGATAACTCGAACCCATAGTTAGTGTGTAATATAAAAAGAGTAATTGCGTAACTTACATCACATGCAGTCTGAAGGAGGAAACAATGACAGCCTACAGTTTGTAGTGATCATGACTACACCCTCCAAAGGCTCCATCCTTGCAGGGGTTGAAATTAACAGCCATTTGGAACACACTTGAAAGTCATTTTATAGATCTTTTTTTTTTTCCTTTTTTTTTTTGGTCACCTAATCACTGAACCTTAAGTAAACAAGCACAAATATAATGATTTCTTTAATAATGATTAAATCAACTAAGCAACAAGAACTTCCCCACATTGCTTTCCAGTTTTAGCAGCTGCACTTCACTTATTGAGGCAAACAAATATAAATGAACAAGCTGTGAGCTTTTACCTGAGGCAAATCTACATCATAGCTTATTTCCTGTTTGATTACTTTCAGTTAATTTATTCATTTAGTTACAATTACAGTTGAATTTTAGTAAATATAATGTTTCTTGCTTGGATTTGACACACAAGCCACTTTTTTAAGCACCCTCTGACGTGAATGCATTTCATCACCTCAGTGAGAAATGATCCTATCCATGGCTGCCATGGGCGTGTCACTCTTCATAGCATCCTGTGTAGGGCTCATCACTTCATAATAGACCAGAGCAAATATGTGAGGATCTTACTGCACTTCCTAGCAGCCATGGTGTGTTCTGATATCAAGAGACTCTTATTCATATCAAAATAAAATATGAAGAAATGAATTCAAACAGTGGAGACATGAGGGTGCTTTGTGTTGCTTAATGAAAACTATTCAAAGGCTCTGTTTAAATGCTGTTGGCACTGGATGTGCAAATGTGCAGTGAATATTTTTCCATTTTTCTCCCCACCTGCCAATTCCCACTCACCAGCCAGCTCTCACCTATCACAAGACAGCTACCAGCTGGGGAGGGTGAAGGCTAACACATGCTTCCTCTGACGCACATGAAGCCAACCTTCACATCTTTTCAAACTGCTGATCATGCTGAGCCACAGTGCAGTGTATCACACTCAGAGGAAAGTGCTATCAACCCTCTTCCACATACATAAGCTCACAGATGCCCATGATTGGTTAGTGCCACTGTGATTGACAGGGGAGAGAGTTTGCCATCCCTCCCACCCAGACAGCATGACCAATTTTGCTCCATCAGTTCCAGACGGCTGTGATGACAGTTGTGTCACTCGGAAACGTTTGTGCAGTGAATATTTAATAAGAAACATTAAGTAATTATTTGGGGAAATTTCCTGATTATATTACTAGGGTATAATTTAGAGCAATTTCACATTGTTAAGATGTTCTAAATGGTTGTAAATGGTATAATTTTGTCTTCAACTGGCAGAAACGGGCTACAGCAAATTTAATACATGCCCTCTGGACATATTCATTTGTGCAACTGTGTCCCCAAAGTGAATATTAATCATACTAAATTACATTACAGGCACAAAATTAATCAATTTACATAAACACCAGCTTGTATTCTCTGTGTTTTGCATTTTTAGGCAGAATAGGCCTGAATTACATATTTATTAAGCCAAATGGGAAATCTCCTTTTTGCTCATGTGACACAATTCTCTGTAGAGAATGTTATGTAGGGAATGCATGTGTTTTTACACACACTTTTAGGAAATTAAACCCTAAGTGTCCTCTTGGTAAATGAGAAGTGATCAAATCCACACTGTAGAAATGACTGGGTTGTCAAATATGGTTTATTTTTAATCACAGGACTTGGTAACTATTACAAAACTGCTTATAACCACTATTTGAATCAAATCCAGTGATGTAAATGTGATTTAATCCCTCACTTATATCTTTTAGTACAGATGCTTGTAAATGTTTTCATAGGCCAAAGCAAAGTTCATTCATTCATATCCAGCATGATAAATAAAATGAATAAACGTAAATGCAAATTAATAATAAAACACAACAAGAGTAATAATCATTCATTTAAACATTATTGAAGCATATCAAATATTTTAAAGTTTTATTTTTCATTTTACATTCTATATTTTTTTTAATTAATGCACGTTAACACACTTTAGCATTTTTTGAAATGCAGCTATGTGGTAAATATTCATTCATTCATCTGCTGTATTCACTGTAATTACAGTCACAAAGCAGTGATCTTTGCCAGTTGCCTATAAAGCCAAGTTTTATTCACACACTTTCTCTGCGTTTGAATCTTCCTGAACTGACCCTATCACGATGTTAGAATCTAATGAGGTTCCCTGATTGAATCTCTACAATAACATGTAGAGAAACGACATCATTAAAATCTGTCTGACTCCCACTCTCACACACACACACACGCACACACCCACACACGCTGTCTGCCACTGTGCCATCCCCATTATCACCAAACTTCTGCACTGTCAGAAAAATCGCCAGAGCTTTTAACACCTCTCATTACTGCAAGCATTATGAGTTTGTGGTCATTTGCAGAGTGGGGACTTGCTCAATATTTTCTCTTTATGCCTTATAGAAGCTTTGGGTTCATTATTGCTAGTAATAAGCCATGCCAAGGTGTACAGACAGCATTACAAGCAAGACCTGCTATAAAGGCTTTAACAGAAACCAATTGTATAATGCAAGAAAAGTGAAATATCAAGATTTGCTAGCTAAAGCATATAAATATTAGCTAACAGTTGGTGCTGAAGAACTGAAACACTAAACCTCTCTGTCACAGTGATGAGTTAGCCAACATGGGTAAACCCTTTAGCCTGCATCCTAATAAACAGTTAACATGGGGTTGGTGCTTCAATAATGCATAATGCAAATGTAAATTGAAGTAAACTGAAGTACATTAGGATTTTAAATTCTGCTTTCATCTAAAAGTTAAAAGAAAATTGCATTTAAAGATTCCATACTGTTGTTGTTGCTCTTTCAGCTGCTCCCGTTAGGGGTCGCCACAGCGGATCATTGGTCCGAGTATTTGATTTGGCACAGTTTTTACGCCGGATGCCCTTCCTGATGCAACCCTCCCCAGTTTGATCCAGGCTTGGGACCGGCACTGAGAGCGCACTGTGGCACATTCCCTGGCCAGGAATTAAACCCAGGCTGCAGCAGTGAGAGCACTATGGCCTAAGCACTAGTCCTCCAGGGCCCTTTAAAGGCTCCATACTAACTCCACTAAAAGATGCCCCGCCTACCTCCACAGTTATAACTTAATCTACTTACGGAAAATCAATATTACAGCCAAATTTGAATGATTTATTATTGAATGAATTAATTATTATTATTAAGTTTATAATGGGTAATCAGTCTCTGTCTCACTATTCACATTTAAAAACAAGCCTCATCGTTGTCTCTTCATTTGTCTGGTATTTGTTCACGCTAACATCAGTGCTGAAACAATCGCTGATTCATTCAGTCAGTTCTGTCACACTGCTGAATTTAACCTTGGTTTTATTAGGACATTTAAACATTTCTTACCATTGTCCAGTGTCATTTGTCCATAGTGTGTAAGCGCTAGTCTCTGTTTTGATGACTGTGTGATGTATTGACAGCTAATTACATATTGACAGCTAATTACAAACTGAATTGATTAGGTTTATGTCTATTTCGCTATGACATGTGACTAGCCAACAGCCTGATCACTGTGTAAGGAAATCACATTTAGCTAGTGATATTTTTCGCTCATTTATGGCCAGTACACTCACAGTGGAGTTTTGCTTTGTGTTGTTGTTGTTTTTTCTTGACTCTTGCTATTGATACATATGATGACCTGCATTGCACAGAGACTTGATTAAATTAACTGATTAAATTAACTAATTAGTTACCTATGCGGGTTAGATTAAGGTATAAGATCCATTGGTTAAAGTGTTAACATTCGTTAGTTAGCTAAATCAGATGGAAATGTAGCTAGCATTAAGTAGTTTTGTATGAAAGGTGCTATTGAGTTGAATGTAAATATAGAGTGTAGAGTTTGCTTTCACTTTATAAACTTGTTAAAAACTAAACAAAGCAGGAAAATGCTTTACCCTGGCTAACATTTGTTAGCTAATTACCCGTGCTAGCAGGTTCAAGGTAAGGTCACTAGCTAGCTAACAGTGACAATTCGGATCAAAACAGTTTGTAAAAGCATCAAAGCATTATGATTCTTGTCAATGCCTTAAAGGTGCGGTATGTAACATTTAAATGTGTGACTAGATCTGTAATGATCATAGAATTTCCTTCCTGAAGATCCTTTAAACAATTATGCTTTGCAATATTGCTATGTAATGAATTTGAATAGAGGTTTTTTTTTAGGCTGCTGTTTTACGTTTTTCCATCCCAGAAATAGGCTCCACCCCTAGATGGTACAGAGGTGCTTAACTCAGTCCCCTTTTTCTTTAAGGGCAAAGAAACAAGCATGTAGCCACAAACATAGTTTAAACAGAGACTTTTGGGGGACGGGGAAGACAATGTCATGACAATGTCACAAATGTCATGACATTTGCAATTCAGACCAAATGTGATGAAAGTTCTTGTTGCAGAAAAGGCTGAGTTCACTGAAGGGGAAAGGACACAATGTGAGAAAGATTTTACATTTTACTTCACTTTGTAGTATATATATATATATATATATATATACATATATATATATATATATATATATATACACACACACACACACACACACCTCAGCTGCTTCCATTGTTTTATTAAACCCTACACCCTACCCTTTAAATATATCATCAGTGATCATCTGGACAGGGCCAATGTCTAAGAGTTTGTCTATTGCAAATTCCAGTAGTTACTTAAGACCTTGTCATGGACTAAACATACCATATACTAACACCTATAACATTTGCAATGAAAATTCTTCTACAAAACTAACCCTAGGCGCAGTTTTCAGCTGATTGACTAGCTCTGTGCAGCGATAAAATACAGTAGCCCTGCGCTGGTAATTCCTCTTCATGACAAAAACATCCATACTGGCATTCTTACATAGTGCTGTTAAAAACCCAGTGACTAGTCTAGCTGATCAAGGAAACTGTGCACACTACAAGTGCACATATATATAAAACCAACAACCTATAAACACTGTCTGAAACATACACAGACAATAATTTCAGAATGTTTTGGTTGTAGTCTTGTGGCTGGTATATCTTTTTTTGTATGTAATTTAATCAAAGATCCAGGAGCTTGGATTAAACCCAATCAAAAGAATAGACAACTCTACATTAACTTCAAAAGACAACTAATAAGACCACGAATAAACACAAATTGCCTGTCTTGCCTGCCTGAAATTAGGCCCAAAATAAACATCTTATTTGACTTCCTGGGCTCAAGAGCAGAGGCTTTAAGACCATTCAGCCTCCAATTACGTACTGTCAAGAGGCTTCCAAGTACAGCACAGCAAAATAAGCATAAATAAATAAATAAATAAATAAATAAGAATTGTAAATAGCCGGTTGTAGAAACGAACCAGGACTTACAATGTGCCAGCCGTGGATGTTCGGCTTCCATTTAGCTGAGTCAAATAAAAAGTCTCATAATTGATTCCTCTCTGCAAAATGAAAATCAAAATGGCATCCATGATGGATAAACTATTTTGGGTTTGACCGTACAGACGAAGGCGTATAAAAAGCACGAGGGAAATTGGTTGCAATTTTCTGGTTCTTAAGCAAAGACACCTGCTTCACACACTCTCTTTTCAATGTGTGTGTGTGTGTGTGTGTGTGTGTGTGTGTGATAATGATGTTTTGTTTATGTAGTGTATGAGTGCATACATCAGTTGCTGCAATTACTTTCTTAAACTGTGTACAGTCGAGCATGGTGTTTGTAACATGCATGCTAAATCTATTATTATAGGTAGCCAGTGTGTTGTTTTTGTATCTGTTGAGTTTAGTAACTGTCAGTAAATATAAAAATGTGTAATATTTGATGAACATGTATACATGACAAGCTCAAATGTTTTTTTACAAGTTGTTTTTAACAATCTTGCGACTTGTGAGTGTTATACATAACAAGCTCAATTCTGAACTAGATCACAATGAATTCTAGATCATTTTGATTTTATGGATCTTGCAATATATAGTACTTTCTCTCATCTCTTATAGACTGGATACAAACCTCAAAGACATGCTTGTCAGGAGAGAATTGAGTGATCTGCGTAAAGAATGTACGTCACTCTTACCGTTCAAGATGTTCAACGTGCCGATTTCTCAAAACAGCCCTAAAATCACAGGCCCTAAAGGATCAGTTTTGTAACCCGTCACTCCTAACGGATCTCTACAGGAGATGTTTATTGTCTCTCCTGTAAGACAGGAGACTGGCTGATCATTTTGTCGAGCAACTTCTTACCATCGGAATGAAGGATTTCTCCTTTCCATGGCGAGGCACATGGTCATAACATTAATGACGTCTCTGTGTGTATCGCTAGTTGGTGTTACAGGAGCAATGAAGTAAAGAAACATAAGGAAAGAGCTTGTGTGTACACTCTCTGAGCTTTCTCACATTTTGTCAACCACTATTACATCATAAACCATTTCAAATATCTACTGGTTTCATCTCCTATAGCCAGGAACCATATACACTTTATGTATATAACTTTTTTTTAGAGGTTAGTCTATTTTCACGTTGCTTAACAGTTACCCACAATGCAGTTCAAGTACCTGCTGATAGCGGGGCTAGCGAGAATCTCTACCTAAAGAGATCAATGCAGCGGCGCTTTATAGATCACTAACTAGCCGACTACAGAGTCTCTGCTGTAACTCAGCATTGTATAACTGCACTGCATTCTGGGACTTTGAGTCTAACATTGGCAGTCTTCAGTACTTCCACATTGGATTTCTCATTAATATGACTTCAAATGTCACTGGAAAATAGTGAGTGAGAAAAGAAGCTCTTTTGTTTTTAGGAAATAACAGTGAAACCTGGACCGTTATCCCTAATGTTTGAGATTGTTGCAAAGTTTTCTCCTGTTGAAAGCCATTGTAACTGCAGAAGCAATAATAACGATGGCTTCCTGTGACGTCAGCACAGTATACAACAGCTAACTTCTCCCAAGAATGAAGACAATACAGCACAAACCAACGAATTAGTGCCAGAATCATATTACACATACAACTGCACAAGCATCTGCACTTTATTGCACAAATAGTTCCACATATAGTTCATACTTTTTCTGCCATCTTTTATATAATATTTTTAATTTTTTCTTTTTCAACTTCTATGTAAGTAAATTCTGTTTTTATGTAAATTATGTGTTACGTCACCTTAAAAAGCATTTCACCGCACGTCATCCTGTGTATGTTTGTGTGTGTGACCAATAAAATTTGAATTACTAATTTATGATGTCACTAAAATCCACAAATCTTTCAATATGAACATATTTAGTGTGTTTCGCAGCTTGATGCTTGCAGCATGAATATCATCAAGATTGTTCATATCACAGGTTATGGCATTTGGTTTCTTATTGTACAATCATTGTGATATTTAGAATACTGAACTCCAAAAAAAATGACATCCTGCTGGATAGTCCAAATGAACCAGATGATCATGTGTGTGCGTCTGTGGAGGCATGTGTGTGTGACAGAGTGACAGAGGGAAAGAAAGAGACAAGATGTCCTGTTTGATCTGATAATCTGAGTGGGACTTTGGGAAAAGTTAGAGACAGACTGTGAGAGCTGACCGACAGTCTGAATGCACTTTCTGTCTGTTTTTCAGGCTTATAGGAAACTTGGCTTTATTACCGAATAAATAAAACAGAAGTATAATGAAGGACTGTGTGTTCTATCTACTGTATGCTTTATTTCTTTACAGAGAGAGTTGTGACAAAGTGAAAAATCACAATTTGCAAGATTTACTGACAGATTTGTAATACAACAGATGCAATCCTAAGCATGCATGTAGCAGCGTGGGACGTATTATTGTTTTTGCCTGTAAGTTAGTAAGATATTAAAGTAGCGTCCTTCACTGATTCACTCAGCTTTTGAGTCACACCGTTTACTGAACACAAACATATTTAACTTGTGTTCAAAGGTAATAATGGAAGAAAAAACACAGACTTTTTTTTCACACATTGAATGAATGTGGGAACAAGCAAACACTTTAGGAAATTCTAAAAGTTGCTGTAATTCTGTGAGTCCATTTTCATTGTAGCTCTGTGACCACGGCTTTGTACAGTATATTTGCATTGTGTAAGGAATAACACACAATGGACTGTGCTGTGGTATGAAAATAATCCATGCTGGGGTGGTGTGATACGGCCCGATGCACAGCAGAAGGCCATTATCACCCTGAAGTGTATAAATTGAATATAACAGCATGGTCCGAAGCGTGTTTCTCTGCTTATACTACAGTGACTTACCAAGTATTATAATGTTATAATGTTTAATTTATTAATGAAAGACATTCTAATGGTTTATAGTTAGAGTTAATGATTTGGAATGTCCATGGGGTAAGTTAGTTCCTGTTATCACTTACGTTAAAGCAACGATAAACACTGATTCCTTCATCTGCCTCTCCTTTTCTCCCTTTCTCTCAGCTTATCATTTTACAGAGAAACTAGAAAGCATAAACACCCATGCTGAGAAACTATACAAAGCACCATGACTGTTACATGCTGAGAAACTGCTGAGAAACTATACAAAGCACCATGACTGTTACAAAGCACTGACACCCAAAGCTCCGCTCATAAATGTTACATAACCAAACTTCTCCTAACAAAAAAACTCACCACATCAACCATTATTCATTTTTATTTGTTGAACAACATTTTAAAATCCTTTTATTATTGGAACACCTGCTATTCAAGTCCCTGTGTGTGAGCTGCTACAGTAGAAACAACATATTAAAACAAGTGCATTAATATATAACTTAAATCATCCAGGCAGAACTACTGTCTGAGCCATGCTACAAAAATAATGCACACTTTCTGACCAATCAGATTCCACAATTCAAGCACAACATTGCTGTGGTATATAGAAAAATAGCAAACTCACTACCATTTAGCTAACTTCATAGTCAGGTTACTGTCTGTGTAGAGTAATACAGAGCAGAACTTTTTTTTTTTTTTAGAAAGTCAAGAAATGTAATCTATACAAAGAACCTGTTGAATAACGTGTTGTATGCATAGGATACTCTTTTGAACACAAACTGTATTTGTGCTTAATAAGTTCCAATGCAATTGTAAACATAGATAGATAGATAGTACACATACATATTGTGCATACATACACATAAACAAACAAAAAAAATCCCATTCAGGGTGTATGCCCGCCACATGCCCGGTGTTCCCAGGATAGGCCAGGAATAACTTACTTGCTCAAAAAAAAAAAAAAAAAAAAAATATGTAAAAAACTACACAGCATGAGAAAACCTCACCTCAATGATTAAAAATAAAGTTAATGTCTGAGAGGGTTGGAAAGTTGTTTAAGCTTATTTTTTGATCGATTTTCTTATTGATTTTTTTTATTACAAATTATTATTTTTAATAATCAAATATATATATATATATATATATATATATATATATATCTATCAAAGCATTTCAATGCAAGTCATACTGTGTATGGTTATGCATGTGACAAATAAAATTAGAATTTTGAATATATATATATATATATATATATATATATATATATATATATATATATATATATATATTTCATTTTTTTATTTTTTTATTATTTTATTTATTTATTTATTTATTTATTTATTTATTATTACACATAAAATCACAGTGTCAAAAGATAAACCCAGATTACAGTAATCACAAAAAGACATCACACCAAATGGAAAGAATAAAACACAGCATACTGGGTGGGTTATAAAGGGCATACATTTCAGCCGCCACTGGATCCTTCATTATCAATGCAATCCTTGTCCAAGTCCGAGTCATTCTAGTTTTTAAAAAGCCGTGTCATGAATATGTTAACAACGACACTTTCAATCTTAAAGGATTTATAGCTTGGCAGTTATCTGACATGTTCAATCACCTCAGGCAGAGCAAAGGCACTAACCTGCAGAGCAGCTCCACGACTGAAGCGATGACTGCCAAAGGGTTCAAATATCTATTAAACATGTGGACTTACTCAAAATGGAGAACAACGTGCACTGCTTTGCTAAATAACTCGCAGTATAGAATCTCATTTCCACCTGTGCTCGAGGTGAAGGTCATCGATCCATGACTCACTTTACTGCCAGGAGATATGACAGGTCGATCCAATTTGCTGCCTTTTCTCTACTCCAGATTTGGGGGTTTGGACAGCGTGTTGATTAATTGGCCCAAAATTGGATAGATTTCTGGATATTTAAGTTTTGAGGACACATGCAGCGCACAAGAGAATAAGGCATACGCATGGTTGGATGACTGACATGCAGCTTGTGGTGTATAGAGTGCAAGTATTGATGCCTTCCATGAAAACAGAACCTGTTCTTGAACAGAATAAAGGAATAGCTATGAAGGCCACTAAAAATGCACAGATTTTCTGGACTTTTAAGACATCTTGAATCGTTGTTGGGAAGATGGAAAAGATTCATCTTATCAATGAGACAGTTTTCTACCTGATTCCAGCCTTAAATGAGTTCACACAAAGTGATATAACACTGAGCACACTGGTATAACTCTCTCTATATGCCTAGCCTACATGATACTAGTCATTTCAGGAAAAAAGAAAGGATTGGAACTGTGTTACAAGTTGATTCTGTCTTATTTCAAGTTTTCATTACACATTTTACACCGTTTCTGAAGATGCTCAATAGATCATCTTTATTTGCACCTCAAACTCAACTTCACCACAATTCATTTTTTCTGGTCCTCTTCCTTTTGACTTCTTTCGCAGGATCTTGGATAACTGTAGCCTACTCAATGCACTCCTTTTATTGGCTCACTGCTGCAACCCTTGCATAAATTAGGGCGTGTTTCATGGAAATGAAGGTCAATTGGGACATGCCATATGATTATGTAATATGACGTGTAAATAGCGGACAATGTGAGAGAGAATTTGTTTCCATGCTGCTGAAGCTGATTCATCATTTCCTCTCAAATCACCGCTTGTTTAGATACAGTACAACAGTTTAATTAATCAGACATGAATTTCTTCATGTTATTCCATTCACATGCTCATTCCTGTGCGACTATGAGGAGTAATTTTGATGAATGCAAAAAGGAATAGCACAGTCCCATTCCATGGATGCTAAATGAAACGTTTTCAGATACTACTGCTATTGACTAGAGAGTCATTTATAGATTACGTGACTCTGTTTCCTCTGAATCTACAAGATTTGATCTTATATCTTACATTGGGACATCAACTGTGTAATGTTATTATTAGCAGAAGTGGAAAGTGCCTGAGGAAGTTTACTTTGTTATTATACTTAAGATAAGATAAGATAAGATAAGACTTTATTGATCCCAAGGAGAAATTAGAGCATTTCAGCAGCATACATGAAAGACAAGGCACAAATACACATAAGAAATAAAGTTAGAATAAATTACAGATAAAATAATATAAAGTAAAATAAATATTGAAAATATTGAAAATTAAAATGCAATTTAAAAGCAGAAATATAAAGATGTATGCATAGTATAGACATAATTAAATTAGTTAGCTAATTTAACAAGAAAATTGTCATGGCACTAAGTACTATTTTAGAAGATTTGTACTTTATCAAGTAATAATGAAATGTAATACTATTATTCTTACTACTTTTTACTCCTTACATTTTCATTTCGACCTACTTGTTACAAAAATCTCAAATGCCATGATATTTTTTTATCATAAAAAATTTGATATATTTTCTTTTTTACTCTTTTCTATTTTCCTTCTTAGTAAGATGCCATATTTTGTTAGAGTAAAGATTCATATTGTCAGGGTAATGCTAAAGGGCGCAGAACTACACTACCCATCAGCCTCAGCATGTCACATGCCTCACTAATCACTCTCACCTGTGTCTCATTATGCCTTATTTAGCACTGCTGTTTAAGTACTAGTTTTTCAGTGTCTCACAGTCAAGCTTTTGTTGTAGTGTATGTCATTATCGCTTATAGTCTCGATGTCTCTTGCCTCGTATCCACAGTTCATGTTTATGATCCTTGGTTTCACGGTTGCTTTAGTATGGCTGTACTTTCCACAATAAAGTATCTGCACTTGCATCTGCCTCCTTCTCCATTCTGTGACACATACAGTATATTCAGGATGTCTCATTTTGCCTCCCACGTAAAAATGAAATATCAACCTTTAAAATTCGTCATCAAATTTAACGAAGTATGTTGAGTCAACTGTAGGTTTGGTAAATTAGCTAGTTTTTTAATTTAGCTTGTCAAATTTGCTAGCTAGTTAAGTTTTGTAACTTGCTTTGTTAAAATAAATAGTTAAGGTTTAGTAAACTAGCTTGTTCAATCAGCTAAGTAGTTAAATTACAGCTTGCAAATTACTTGTAAAGTATTAAAATAAGCTTGTAAAATTAGCTAGCTAGTTAAGTTTACTAGCTAGCCTTGACTAGCTAAGTTTTCTTTCCAAATTTGTTATTCAATATTGGCTAACCCACAAGCCAGTTCTAGGTTCGTCTGATTTTCCTTATGACTGATTGCTTAGTGAACTATCTAGTCATGCAAGGCCAGGTATGATGAACTACTGCTTAGATTTTTTTCTTCAGTTAAAAAGAATTACTCTTTACTGCTGAATCTTGAGGATGAGTAGGTATAAAATGTAGAAACCTCTTGACTTTCACTCGAGTAGATTTTTGCCTCCATGCTACTACTTTTCATTCTATAAGATTCTGATACAGTATTCATACTTTTACGTAAGTCTAGTTTCTCTGCACGCTGGTTATAAATTCTGCCGAGGACAGACCTGACCCCGTCTGTCTGCCGTCCCCCAGGTCCCATTAATAAGACGGTTCAGAGCCTCCACTGGGTCCAATGTGAAAACTGAACACTGACTTGTGCAGAATGAAACAGAATCAATACTGTGATCAACTCAGGAATGAAACTGGGGGAAATGGATGATAAAATGTCAGTCTGACATTCAGATCAGGAATCATGCCAGGCTGATGCCTGCAGAATACAACCATCTGTTATACCCACATGCCATGACCTAAAACATCTGTCTGCTGACATGTGCGTCTTCATGCTCGCACAAAAACAGATGGTTATGTGTAGGTTGGGGTCCTTGTTGGGATTGATTGATGGATTGATTGATTGATTGATTGACTGTTAGACATGGGCCTGTGTGAATGCAGCATATATTGAACAAACTGTGTTTAGATTAGAGAGTAGTGCTGAGTAATAAATGAGATGTTTACTTCCTGAACTGATATATAATTACTGTGTAATCTCTTTCCAGTGTATTATTGGTCATCTTTGAATGCAACAGAGGAAGAAGAAGAAGTGACCTGCTCCAATAAAAATATCAAGTCCTTTTAACTGGGTCATTCTACTGACTAATATGTTCACTCAATTGGAAAAAAGGAAGGAAGTGTTTATAAGAATTTAATCAAATCTCTCTTTCCTCTCTGAACAAGAAATGTCAGTGCTGTGCTAGTCAGGGCCACCTGAGCAAGTGTTCATCTTTAAGATTATTTATCACACACACACACACACACACTTGCCTATCCAGCACACCTAGAGGAAGAGATTTCTCTTAGTTTAATTACAGATTGGCCAGAGATACATAAATTCATTAGCTCTTTACTGCCCCCTACTGCTCATTTTGTGAAATAACAAGCACATACACACTTCCGCACAGTTTAGAAATGCAGCTCACGTGTGCGCACAGACAGCACACACACACAAACACGCACAAAAGAGTTTGAACTGAAATAGGTTTTCCATTCTCGTAAAATATTGCATTTTGTACTGTTTTGCAGATAAACTGGCCTCACAATGTTCACGTGCGCAGAAAAAGAAACAGACAAAGCCTGCACACTTGCATAAAACATTTTTCTGCCACATCTGCAGTCCAGACTCTAATGCGTTTCTTCCACTGACCCTGACATTTGAAAATGCTGAAACTGCTGCTTAATGGACACTCAAGAAAAGACAATGAGGAATAGAAGAACAGTCCTTCATGCTTTGTACAAGCTCTTCAGACTTGTAGTATCTTTTAACTTAACCTCTCCTCAGAAAGAGCGTAATGGCACATGCTTTGATGTCCAACGCATGCTGATTACTCAAAGGCCACTTGACATCCTACTGGCATCAGGTCCTTTGTTAAGTCCTGCTGTAATTGCATTTTTGTTAAGCATACGCAATCACACAACCACCGGCCCTCTTAACTCAACTCAGCCATCAAAGGAACCAACAGCAGATTAGATGGAGGATGAACAGTCCTTTGGCATGATCAGCTAGAGGAAGCAAGATGGAGATTTACGCATTTGACCGCATTTCATTTTCCATGACCTGAGACCTGACGTTCACAGGTTCATGGTGATCTGAATGCAAATCTCTAAATGCCTCCGGAGGGCTGACCCAATGTGATACCCGATATGAATTTATAGAAATTTAACAATTTAAAGAACATCTGGGAGCTCTAATCCCGGCACTCAACCAACCTTAAAACTACAGGGAACCTAAAACCTGTGATGTTTTCTAAGAAGATTAATGTTGGGCACAACGTACAGCACAAAATCTGAATAATGTGTGAGTTTTACAGTGTCTGCATTAGGGGATTAACACAATGATGCTATCTGTATCTGTATCTGTTTAGTGCTGTAGATATACTTATCTGAATGTGTATCTGGATTTAATCCAAAAGTGGGAGTGGCTTAAATTGGAAAGTGTTTGCTTGTTTTTTTTTTTTTGCCCTAAAGGGAATGAACCCTACCACATAATATTCTAACGTATTCAGTTGGTTCTATTTCCCAAAATATTGACAAACTAGTAAACAAATGTAAACTACCATGACCCTGACCAGGCAGTTACTAAGGATGAATGAAAGAATGCATCATGAAGCATCTTTCTTTGTCCCTTGACTTGTCCCTGCATCTGTAAATGGAAAAATCTCACACTCCAACTCACTTCTGTTTATTTTGCATTTGGAGAGATCACAGTCCTGATGCACACCTCTAGCCTAAACAGTGGCATAGCTAAGGTTTGAACCCACCCTGAAATATCTTGTGGTTGGATAACATAATACACACACACACACAGAGTGAGTGCAGCTCATTGTATATTCCTTTTATGAACATAGTTATGTTAATATCAACTAATATGTTTTGCACAGTAGATCATAGATGTTCATAAACGGTCTACGGTGTCATCATTACGATTTCACGTTTATGATTTTCATGTTTCACGTTAGTTTATTTAGTCATATTTTATTGGCACCCAGCTACTATGTGATGAAACAGGATTAACCAATGGTAATTTTCTGTTTCTGTTTGAAAACTAGACACAGAGCATCATGATACTGAGATAGCAGCCTGTGAAATACAGGAAGTTTTACTGAAGGAGGAGAAAAAGAATTCCAGATCTGGTTTTATAAGCTAAAATGTAATTTTCCCATTATTACTAGCATCTTATTTGAATCATTTGCAGAATCATAAAGGTATTTTATGGCAATGCTATTGATACACCAAGATTGGATGGCGGTAGGTTGTACCTTAAACAATTACATAGATTTTTCCCATCATCTCTATTACTACTGTCTGTCCACCCAAACTACATGATTCACAGAAATCTGGATGTATTTTGGATGTATACATGGGGAAGAAACCTTGAGAGACTCATCCTCTTCTGGGTGACACCAGATTATACAGTGCCTATAAAAAGTATTCACCCACTTTGATGTTTTACCCTTTTATTGATTTTATAAATCAGCCATGGTCAATATAATTTGGCTTTTTTGACAAAAAAAATTACAAAAAAACCTCTTTAATGTCAAAGTGAAAACAGGTTTCTACAAAGTAATTTCAATTAAATACAAATATGTAATGTGAAATAAGTGATTGCATAAATATTCAGCCCCTTTAAAATGACTGACCTAATTCAACAGAGGTCCAGCCAATTGGTGCTAGTAGACTCACAGTTAGTTCAGTTAAATCCATCATCAAGAAATGGAAGGAATATGGCACGTGTCTAAATCTGCCTAGATCAGGCCATCCTGACAAACAAAGTGACTGTGCAAGAAGCAGACTAGTGAGAGAGGCCACCAAGACTCCTATGACTACTCTGAAGGAGTTCCAAGCTTCAGCAGCTGAGATGGGAGAGACTGTGCATACAACACCTGTTGCCCAGGTTCTTCACCAGTCAGCTTTATGGGAGAGTGGCAAAGAGAAAGCCACTGCTGAAGAAAACTCATATTAAATCTCGACTAGAGTTAGCCAAAACCAAAAAAAAGTTCTTTGCTCAAGACTAAAATGGTGCTTTTTGGCCATCAGACAAGACGCTATGTTTGGCAGACACCAAACACTGCACATCACCACAAACACATCATCCCCACTGTGAAGCACGGTGGTGGCAGCATCGTGTTGTGGGAATGCTTCTCGGCAGCTGGCCCTCGAAGGCTTGTAAAGGTAGAGGGTAAAATGAATGCGTCAAAATATAGGGAAATCCTGCAGGATAATCTTGTTCAGTCTGCAACAGAGCTATGGCTTGAGAGAAGATTTATTTTCCAGCAAGGCAATGACCTGAAGCATACAGCGAAAGCTACACAGAAATGGTTTAAAGACAACAAGGTGAATGTTCTGGAGTGGCCGAGTCAAAGTCCAGATGTGCAAGCCTGATTGAGACCTATCCACATCAGTGCTGTGATTGCAGCCAAAGGTGCATCTACTAAACACTGACTTGAAGAGGGTGAATATTTATGCAATCACTTATTAAACATTACATATTTTTATTTAATTGACATTACTTTTTAGAAACCTGTTTTCACTTTGACATTAAAGAGTTTTTTCTGTTTTTTTTTTTGTCAAAAAAGCCAATATAAAATCAATAAAAGGGTAAAATATCCCAGGGGGTGAATACTTTTTATAGGCACTGTAAATCATAAAATAGTATACAGTTGGAGACTAGGAAAGACAGACAGTACTGAGTGTGTTTATAGGATGTTCAGGATGTTCAGCAGATTGTGAATATGAATCCTGGGATGAGCTCAAAATTACAGCAGCAGTTTGTAGTTTGTTTAAATCAACACTATTCAGCTGAGATTATCCACTGAAGAAAGGCTGGGAGCCGGACATAAACATCTTTGGGGTGTCTGTGTCGCAGGAAATGCAGAAAGCTCCAAGCAGAAGAAAAATAATTTCCTGGGGCCATTTATCACTTCATGATGTTGGGTGCTTTGGTCCAGATCATTCCATATTAAAAAAAAAAAAAAGAAAAAAAAAGAAATGGCATTACTTGGTGTGTTTGGGAGTGTGCAATTTTTTTCCTATAGCAAAAAAATTCGAATTATTCCCAACCTTTAACCAAGTTTCCTTCCAACTGGCAAAATGGGGCAGGCAAAACATACAAGAAAGTGTAACTGCCCCAAACCCCTTGGATTTCCTCTTTCCTGTTTGCCATTTTCTCCACAGTAGTTATTGATACTCACGGTTAGTGCATATAACCAGGCAGGAAAAGGTTCCAAAAACCAAGCTGCTTTCTGTGTTCCAACATTTTCAGCATGTGACTCAGACCATCTGATGAAAGCGAGGGGGTTTTGTCTGCCAAGACGACTGCTGTGATAAAGGGAACCTGGCTGAAGGCTTTCCTCTGTCTGACTGTGTGTGTGTGGTTGTGTATGTGAACGTTAGCCATCTGCAGGAGGCCCTCGTGGGCTATACTATCCACTCGTTTTGTCATACATCCCATTCCCTATCAGCAGCTGCTGTTTATGATCAAGCAGTTTTTCCACGTGAAATATGCAGCTAGAAACAGAACGCACGTCACTCACTGAAACATGAGTAACTCACCCATATGTACTCGTTTAATTCAGGAAAGTGAACATGCTTATAGAGATGACACTTCTTTGTTTGTTATATATTCATATTTACACTAGACATACCCACATCCATGTGAAATAAATAAAACATGGAAAGAAATATTTTTGTTCTGTTACTGTAACTGTTATTACTGTATTTAGCTATTGTTTTCTTTTAATGTACATAAATACAGTACGTTCACTTTTATTTACTTTCATAATACATATCAATTTCTTTTTGAATGTTATATTAATTTATTTAACTTTAATTTATTTAATATTTATTGCCATAAAGGGAACACTTCATGCACAAGCTTAGCTTTAACAACACAATACACACATTTTAGCTCCATATACCCAAACGTAAAAAATGTCCATCCATCGATCCATCCATCCATCTTCTGTACTGCTTATCCTACACAGGGTCACGGGGAGCCTGGAGCGTATCCCAGGGGACTCTGGGCACATGGCAGAGGACACCCTGGACGGGGTGCCAACCCATTGCAGGGCACAATCGCACACACACTCTCACACCCATTCACACACTACAGACAATTTAGGGATGCCAATCAACCTATAACACATGTCTTTGGACTGGGGGAGGAAACCGGAGTACCAGGAGGAAATCCCCGAAGCATGGAGAGAAAATGCAAACTCCATGCACACAGGTGGAGGCGGGAATCAAACCCCCAACCTCAGACCATTCTACAGTAGCAGTAGTAGTAGTAGTAGTATCATCATCATCATCAGTTCAGTAGATCTTTCTTGGGATCAGAGATATTACACCATAGTGCCATTGAATTCTCAAAACTGGTTGGTGAGTCAATGATTTTTGAAAATTTGACTTGGAAAATCCCAAAAGATTATAAAATACCAGTCATTGCACACTTTTGGACAGGTACTTCTGCCACAACTCTGTTGCATCCTGCACTGATGCGCTTTACTACTGCCACACATTACTGCTTGCTTGTTTTCTTTATCTCCTTCCTGTGGTTTCTTTGAGTTTTCATTATTGGTTACTGACAGGATCCATTCAGATTTGAGTTTTGAATAAGAGTGATTCCACGGACACTTCCTAATGGCTGTTGCTAAGAAATTTTATATCACTAGATCATCCATCATTGGTCCTCATCCTCCTCAACGTCTCTGTGACAAGATTCTCCTGTCCATAATCCTAAAACCTGGAATTAGTGGCCCAGCCTTAAAGTGATTTGTTTCCTATCTTCTCCATTGGAGTCCCACAAGTCTCAGTGTGTGGTACTCATTTTATTTTTCTCTCTGAACCTGCTTTCTTGGTAAGAAGAAGAAGAAGTCTTTAATTGTTATGTATACACTGCATGAATTACATGATTCACATGAATTACATTACAGTGAAATCCTTTTCTTTGCATATCCCAGCTTGGTAGGAAGCTGGGGTCAGAGAACAGGGTCAGCCATGATGACATGCCCCTGGAGCAGATACGGTTAAAGGCCTTGCTCAAGGGGCCCAACTGTGGCAGCTTGGCAGTGCTGGGGCTTGAACCCCTCACCTTCTTATCAGTAACTACCATATGCTGATGATGCACAACTCATTGTTTCATTTTAATGAGATCCATTCAGAGTTGAAGCATTGCCAACCAAAGTCAGGAAAAAAATCATTCATTCATTCATTCATTCATTCATTCACCATCAGTAAGCTCTTTTCTTGATCAGGTCATCATTGGATCCAGAGCGTATCCCTGGAACACTGGTGGTGAGAATACACCCTGGATGGAACACCAGTCCATCATATGACAACATGCATACACATATTTACAACTGGGGCAATTTCACCCACTGGCAAGTTTTTTGGGAGGTGGAACGAAACCCAAGAACCTGGAGGGAACCCATGTGAACACAGGAAGAACACGCATGACTCCACACAGACAGTAACCCATGCTGAGGACCAAAGCAGGGATCCTGAAGCTGTGAGGTGTCACAGTGTAAAACACTTGATATACTCATGAATTCTCACTGGCCTGAAACTTGATCAATAGGCAGGATATTAAACTGTGACTCAGAGCCCATGTGGAAGCCCCTCTGTTAGTAGCAGATGTTTGTTTCAGTATGAAACTTCACTTTATGATGTCAAGAGCACTTCAAACTGGGCAGAATGGACAAAAACGAGAGGGCTATAAATGGAAAACTGCACAATGACACTCATTACGAAGCAGAGGCGACTAAAAGGTGATTGACGTGATCATGGGTCTGTAGAAATGGTGCTGTGAAATGGTGCTGTGTTCTCTTCAAGTTTGCTTTTGCGAGAAACCCAGATCAGGTAAATCATAATGATAGAAAATGTTTCTAACAACAACATCAATACTTTTAGCAGGGCATGAAGAATACATCCACCAATTAAATAAGCATGAGCTTCATCCTACGCACAGCAGCCGAGCATGTGGGCAGCTCCTGCACACCCTCCTACAAAGGCTTCTGAGTGTAGGCGGGAGTTACAGCAGGTCATTTCCTGTTGCTTTAACTCAAGGGCACAATCACCTGCAAGCCATGACTGAAATAAAGTTCACCATGACTTTCTGTGTAATCTAATTTATTAGAAAAAATGACATCTACAAACAATTCTCCACTCTTTCACTAAACTATTTGGCATCCCATGAACCCAGCTTGTAAACTGAATGCAATTGAAGTCAGGTTAAAACTTACTGAGGGCAATTACATGGTCAATTAGTCACAAGCAGCAGCACAAAGGATTTAATGCTTCACTGTGCTATGATTGTGCATCATACAATGCTGTAGAAATTACAGGGTTTCTCTTTGCTCTTTCGAAATTAAAGCTGGGATTTTAACGACTCAGCATTTTCTGGCCAAAGTCAGTAAAATGGTCAATAAAAACAGTTTGCTCAGGAGAAAAGTCTTTAAGGAGCCTGATGTGGACCACTAACACCCAACCAATCAGGACAAGACGTCAGTTCTACTTGCCTGTCAATCATGTTGCATCACAAAAAAAACTCTTGTAATAGCAGACTTGCCAACCGAAACACATTTTGTGTAGGAGCTTCTGTATATATACAGCCATAATAGATAATGAATTGTTTTCACAAGATTTCTGAATATGTTCCAAACAACCATTTAGGGTTTACAGTTATTATTTAAATGCATATAAATATAACACATTTAATGTTTACATATTATTGTAGCCTAAGTCTAAGTCACAACCACCCACTTTCCCAATTTGCTCCTCGGACCTCAAAGGGTGAACGTCAGAGTATGCTAGTATGGATCACTCAAAAATTGAGCAATAGAGCATTTTTTTTTTCACAATAAAATGGCAGATGAGCCAATCGCCATAAATCTGGAATGATTGACAGTTGCGTAGGTGTTTTGAAGTCTCCCATATTAACTGACAACTGCTAGAAGCTCCACCCCGTTTGTGCTCTTGCTTTCTGTCGTCTGTGTATGTATAAATGTATGTTTGACTTAGCTAACATTATCTAAGTATAACATTAGCATCAGTTTACTATATTTGTTCAGAAATGGTCATTTAGAAAATGTCCAAAATGGTAATTTCGAAAGAGACGAAAGAAAAAAAAAGGATTTTGATGGAGAAAAAAGAGATTAAATACGCCTACAACAAAGTGTCAACGTTTACAACTAGTTTTAACGGTAATGATCATTAAAAAGTGATCCGGTATGTTTGCCTTGCTCTGCTGTCAGTGCTCAGACACATTCAACGAGTTTGAGCAGCAGATTAATAGTGAAAACTTCGGCTCTGTGGAAGCATTTCATGTTTTTTTCTCAAGGGACATTAGACAAGCCTGTTGTAAAAGGATTATATTAAAAATGCAGGGCTACACAAATACTGCTTGGGCATGGCTTTGGAGGAAACACTGAATATTTGTGTAAATTTGCAACCTCTCTGTGTCCTGTACATCATTTATCAGCCACTGTGAAAAGAAAGAAAGAAAGAAAGAAAAAGATTAACAACAGCAATAACAAGACGTCCTGAGCTAGCTCTTGTACGAGTGAGTAAGTAAATGATTAATAGTGTGACGAGGTACATGTAGAGCAGGCGTGTTATTTCTGTGGCCACTCACATGGTGCACAGCTTTTATCTGGACCCATCACGAGTGTCTTCTTTTCCTTAAACACACTCCACATATACACGCTTTGATCCCGCTCCATCAGTAGCGTTCTCTAGCATGGCCGTTCTCTCTTTTGTGTGTGACCATGATGACGTCCGCTTGGTTATTGTTCGTAAGGGTATTTTCACCTCGAGCTGGAAGAGGTAGGATAGTTATTTTGTTTAAACAGAGTCTGGGTTGTGTTTTGCAGAATACAAAGCAGAATGTGAAAAAAAAAATGTAATTAATTAATCAATAATAATAATAATAATAATAATAATAATAATATAAGAGAGAAGAAATGACTTCACTCAGGGATTTCTGCTCTTTGGAGCACTTTACCTTGCATGACACACAAATATGGTGCATCATATGCTTGCTTGTAAAAACAGCTAAAATTCGGAGGTTTTTTTATGCTAACGAATCCAACCGGTCCTGAGCAGAGGATTCAGGGCAGTAATGGACGCTTTCGTTGAGTGCACAGTGACATTTTCATGTTTGCACAGTCACCGAGCTTCCCACGTACAGGTTACATAAACATAAAGCAAAAGTTCGCTTTTGTGCATGCGTGATCAACATTCCGAGCCTCTTTTTCACACACACACACACACACACACACGCACAGCCGCAATTCAGGAAAATGGAATGCGAGTAGTAGTAGTACACTACACTGGCCTTGAGTATTAGGAACCGTATCATCCGCACATCACTGTCTGTGCTCCTCACTGAATTAAATGAAAAGTAGGTGGTTCTGTCACTCTGAACTCATTTCACGCACATCCCAAAGTGTTTGATTTCTTTTATACCACACAATAACAATCGTTTATTTTATTACAGAACAGTACGTAATTTTTTTATCCGTTTATAGTTGTGAAACAAGTCCGTTCCTGTTATCACTTCCGTTAGAGCAGCAAGAAACAGTTGTTTCCTCATTTCTTTAGAAGATAATAAGACAGAAAATGCTGAAGTTAGTTGATTTTTAGTTCAAACTCAAGATTTAAACAAACATATCCCCTCCTTTGTTATTCCCAAAGCCACACCCCCCCAAAAAACATGTCCACATACAGTAACTAAAGTGCTGTTACAGGAAAATGAATCAACGTTCCAATGTGAAGCAGACTTTTACCACCCCAAGTTATTCTTTTTCCACACACCATGAAGTGTTCTATTCCCCTTGCCAATGCTCACAATTTTTAATTTATTTGTTTATAGGTTTGAACATCTGCAAAACAAGTTCCTGTTATCACTGACATTACAAACAGGTAGCTTACAGCCTGTAGTTTTCTCTCTGGAAGTAAATAAATAAAAAAAGTAACTTGTCATATTACCAAGAAAATGTAAAGTTCAAAGTCCTGAAGACTTTCATATGGTGGAAAACCTAAAGTTGGCTGTTAGAAAGCTCTGACACTGGAGACTCCTTCCATAAATGCTAAAGAAACCTCTGCTTAATTCTAGCTTCACCATATCAACAATTCTGTTTTCTGAATGAGTTGTTACTATAGAAACAATATAAATCTGTTTCTATATTAAATATAATATAAACCTGTGATTCTGGTAGAAATCTAATTAACACCTTTTGACCAATCAGAATTGAAAATTCAACAGCATATTGGTGTTACTAAAATTAGACATGAAGAGTGTTTTAACATCTCACAATTGCAAATTTATAATAATTAATAAAACTCAAATCCTATGAAAGAGTATGAAGGTTAAGGTTACGGTTATGGGCGGGGTTTAGCGTTCACATCTTTTCTCACTACATCATGTTGTATAAACAACAACAAAAATCCACCTTTGTTCATCTGAATTTTCAGTCAGTTCTGCTTTTTCCTTTTCATTAAAGTAACTTTAATGTATAAAGAACAAGTGAATATGCAGTCTTTACTTAAGGATGAAAATATGTGTGGATTTGATTTGAAATACATTTCTTTCAAATACATTAAAGTTAAATGGACAGAAACTTGAAATTTGGTAGCTAGACAAAAGATAAAAAAAAAAACACATTTAAATCATGAGCTTTTAATTTTGTGACCAGGACTATGAGGTCTAAATGAAAATGCAAGGAGTGAACAGTCTGTTTTTTTTGCATGAAAATATAAGTGAATAAAAAGTATTGAAATTTCAATTACTCTCTGGTAAAGGACTTTTTGTGCTTCTTACCTGTGCAGATGAGATCACAGCAGCGGGGCTTGATGTACTGGAGCTCATCACGACTCATCACGACTTTTACATGCGCAGGCAAGCGTAAGAAGTTGGATTAAATTGTGGTTATAAAAATGCAGGTCGTGTTGGGGTCCAGGTAGTAGTGGGCGGCATGACCAAAAATCACGATCTCAGTACTGCAATCCGCCATTGTGGCCGAAACCTCATCACTGAGGGATGTTTGACTGTTTTTTTTTAAAGTTTTGTGTAATATTTAATATTTTTAATATTTAAAAAATAAAGGGTTGTATCTCTGAACTCACAGATAAACACTAAATGGTTTTATAAGGTTCTAGCTACCAGCCAATCATCATCCAGGAAAAATTCATAGATGTGCTACACATTCTTTATGAGAGTAATGAATATATAAATAAAAGTATAAAACGGGTACAGTGCTATTACACTCATTGGTCTTACAGTGAATAAACATTCAGACATACGAGAAAGTTTTTAGCACAGCAAAAAGCTAATCTTACGGCTAGCAGCAGATATGGGGGCAGTCGTGGCCTAATGGATAGAGAGTCGGAATTGCACCCTGAAGGTAAACCTGAAGGTCATGGGTTCGAGTCCGGCAGGGATTGTAGGTGGGGGGAGTGAATGACCAGCGCTCTCTTCCACTCTCAATACCACGACTGAGGTGAGACCCTTGAGCAAGGCACCGAATCCCCAACTGCTCCCCGTGTGTGTGCGTGTGCGTGTGCGCGCGCGCTTGGATGGGTTAAATGCAGGGCACAAATTCCGACTATGGGCCACCATACTTGGCCACACTTCACTTAAATCGTCAAATTGAACAACCAAAGCAGCATTAGAACAAGCTGAGGTGTACATCCACCAAATAACAGGTGAACATCTGTATTTTTATACTTCCAGTATGATTTCACAAGGAAGCCCAATGTGCAGCATTGGAATGGTCAGTTACAGTATGTTGTATTTGGCTTAAGAGTAGCGCTTTCCCGATTTAAAACCCAGAACACATTTTGCTTGCAGCTTGTGAGGAGGAGATGTCACCTTTCACAAATAATGTGATACTTGTTTTCATTCCTAAAAAAAAGCTGCTACTGGGTTTTATAGCTAATAATGTTGGAGCAGTGTTCAAGGATGAAGCAGTTTGCCAAACAGCACGCCTAAATGTCTTATATACAGTGGGGTCCAAAAGTCTGAGACCACACTGAAAATCGGAGATTTTTCTCCATAATAAAAAAAAGTTCCAGTAAAAATTCCAACTTTATGATTTAAAAGATTTTTAACCAAAGAAAGAAAACTGTTCAATATCATAGATATTCAAAATGCCACACTATTTCTAGGGTGCTGTTTAAAGTTAAACAAATTTGTGATATTGACCATGTTAGCTCCTTTGTACAAAAGGTCAGATTTCCTGAGTCTTATTGCTTCTACTGAAGCACGTGTTCAGACGACACTGCGATGGATTTGATCCAACACGGATCATCAGGTTCTACACACATTTATGAAGTCCATGCCAGCTTGAGTGAATGCTGTCATTAAAGGGACACGTTCCAGTTCTGAAACCTATGAAAATATTTATAACTCAAATTATTACTTACAATATACAGTAATTTGTAATAAAAAAAAGGTTTGTATTAAATTAGAAAAGAATGCAAAAATAGAAGCATTTTCACTAGTGCTCTCAGACTTCTGGACCCCACTGTATGTTTTTTTTTTTGTTTTTGTTTTTGTTTAATTTAAAAGAAATTGGATTTAAAGGACAATAATAAAGATGACGTTTGTTCAGCTTGTTTTTTGCTATTTGTTCAACAGGTAACTAAAGAATATCAAAAATATTAGTCAATAATACAGTTTTATCTTTACCATGATATGATACCATGATAGATTTTTAAAATATAATGATACATTTCATAAACTGTTTGAGAAATGAGACATTAAAGTTTTGACATTTGAGACTTTAAAACTTTAAGCTCCTGAGATTTAGAGCTCAACAAGGCCTAAAGAATTTCCTTTATCAAAACTCTGTAACAAATCCTAGATAAAACTGCAGGCTTTTTATTTCATAACAGACAAATAAAACAATCAAAGTCAAAACAAGAGTCATTACAATGAAATGAGCAAATCACAAACCTTTAACACAGAATGAAGCACACAGATGATAACAGAAGCTTAATGAAGAAATAAAGGACTCTCAGAACGTAAACCGAGGACACTAATCAAGAAGAAAGACAAAACAGGTGAGAGTGATCAAGCAAGCATGTGACAGGGTCATGTGATCTGCAGTAGTCTGTGAGGCCTGATGGGAAATGAAGTCCAAGCTGGCTGAAACCAGATTAAATGAAAACAAATATTAAATACTGTTAATATTAAATGTACTGTTTGGGGTTATAAGGTTCTGACCGTTTCTCATTAAGCAATCTCTTAATCTTATTAAATAACTAACTCAGGAGAGAGAATTTTTGAATCTATTAAGACCACATTTTGATCATAATTTTTTTCTGAATATATTCTTTAAGGTCTAAAATACAATTTCGCTTTTGTTTTTAAAAACCAGACTTTCCTGTAAACATTTCTACCTCGAAATTTGATTGTTAAACATTTAACAATGTTAAAATACATTCGAGTGCACAATATGTGTTATGTTGCAAAAACGTTTTTACACGTCTGCTAGCTGACCTTCAAACTTCTGACACTGGAAACTTCAGTTTCTTAAGCGGGTAGCATGTAGCTAGCTAATGTCAGTAATATGTAATGCTAATGTTATGAAGTGTAGTGACTTGTGGCCAAGTATGGTGACCCATACCCGGAATTTGTGCTCTGCATTTAACCCATCCAAGTACACACACACACACACACACACACACACACACACACACACACACACACACACACACACACACACACACACACACACACACACACACACACACACGGGGAGCAGTTGGGGATTCGGTGCCTTGCTCAAGGGTCTCACCTCAGTCGTGGTATTGAGGGTGGAAGAGAGCGCTGGTCCTTCACTCCCCCCACCTACAATCCCTGCTGGACCTGAGACTCGAACCCACAACCTTCAGGTTCACCTTCGGGTCACAAGTCCGACACTCTAACCACTCGTCTGGTATACTGTCTATTCCAGACAGTAGCCTTCAGTAGTCATAGAGTCATTAGGTTTTTCATCCACATTAATACATTTTGACATCTGTCTGTGTAACACGTCATCACATGAGGCTGATTACTGATTGGCCAGTTAAAATACTGTGAAAGTGAGAATAAATAAGTGAAAAGACGTTCAAATGGAGATGTAAGTGATTTTATCGTCATGTGTAAACACTAACTGAAAATCAGGTTCTCTGTTTCTTTTCCTCTTTGTTCACTTTTTTTTGCTGTGTTGCTTCACATTCTGTGTGCATTATGTTTGAACATCTATTTGATACATCTATAACAGTATGGACAAAAACGGATGAGAGCGATGGTGGTGGTGAGAGTGATGAGAGTGATGGTGGTGATGGTGGTGATGGTGCTATCAGCCTGAAAGCTGAAGCTTTGGAAGCAGAATATACTAATGAGGAGGTGAGAGATCGGGACATGCATCAATCTCTTTAGTTAGACATGAAAGCAAGGGCTAAATCCCAGTGCCATTACTATCAGCAGGCAGTTGAACGGCATTGTGGGTAATGTAGGAAAATACGGCAACATGTAGATGAAAAAAGCGTAAACTTAAAAATGTAACAATTTTATTGCAAAATTAATTTTTGATGCCATTGAAGAGTTAAAGTTAATTATAAAGACTGATATACAAGTCGTCCAAGGTGGCGTTTTCCTTTAAGAAGAAGAACTACAGCCGATATAACGGATGAAACTGTCATACTGTCCATTAGTAGGTCCAGTTTTAATGGTCAATATCTGTACATAGTTGTCATTTTTGATTCACTGCACCATTTTTCTAGCTCTGACCCTGACACTGAGGTGCATCACTGCGTATCCTGCACTAGACTTGTGCATGTTTTTTATAGAACTCGGTCAGAAGGCTTGTGATTGACTCATTTTTTTGCTTGCATGAGCAGATCATCCAAGTCCATCAACCTGAATAACACCTTTTCCCTCCATGAGCCTGATAAGCCTCCATGACTGCTGACTGCAATAATTACTGACCTGCACAAAGCGAAAATGAAGATAAATGACAACACAAAGCCTTTTCTGTGTGGGGTACTCCAAGCTCCTGGGTGGTCCACAGCGAATTTAAAGTGTTGTAGACAACCGAAATGAATAAATGTTTCCACTGACATTTGGCATAGCCAAATGAAGGGTTTCTTGAAAATTGAATTCATTTGAATAACTGATTGTGTATATTTACTTGATTACAATTGTCATTTCAATTGCTGTTGTGATTTAAAATAGTATGATTTTTTTTTTAAATTTTCCGATGACTTGAAATCTACTATACTGTAACCTCGTGGAAAAAAAGACTCATCGATTCTCCTTTGAAATATATATTCTCTAAATTTTCGGAGGATCTGCAGTTGTAAACTGCTTTGCAGACTGACATCTGTTCCTCCGCAGGCAACACACTCCATCTGGGATGATTTCGTCAGAAAGTTCTGGAAAGCAAGGCAGGCGTGCAAATAGCCAGGGGAGTGACACAAAGAAGGACAGACGAAAAACTGTATGTGGTACTGAAATACTAAAAATTGGATGGTAAATGAAGTGTCATGCCTGAATACAAATAAATAAATAAATAAATAAGCTTCCAAACTATTATGTAAAACTATTTAAAACTTTATAAAACTGTTTTAGCTACGATTTGGGTCTCCTGTCGAGCAATGTTAGCATAATACTAGCTAGGTGTCTACCTACTTGTGAGGTTTTAAGGTAAACTTTTATCTTATTATAAGACTTTCTATCTTTTCCAGTGTGGCACAATGGTGATTTTCTCATCTATATCTAAATAATGAAGTAAGGCAATGCTCTTAATAAATAATCAGCCTAGTTCATCTCTTCATAGTGATGTCATGATAATGCTAATGATGATCCTTGCTGTAATTTCCAAACTCTGACTAGGAAAAACTGAAGCAAATTCCTCCTCAACTCTGAGTTCGGCAAGTGACGTCAAGTCAGCATGGCTGCTCACAGCATGAACAGTAAACACAGCAGCACTTCTTACCTTTAAATGATTTATACTGGATATACAAGTATTTGCTGTGGAGAAATCAACATACAAACATATTATTTTTATTTTATTTTCCTAAATTTTTATATTTCTATATTTATGCTCATAGTTGTTTGCCTTATTAATATTCTTTTTATTTCTTGTATTTTTACTGTTATACTATGCACCAGTACACCAAGACAAATTCCTTGTACATGTAAACCCAGGATACATGGCAATAAAAGTGATTCTGATTCTGATTCGCTTGTTAAATCTATAACACTGACTATACAGTTTCCTGTGAGGAGGAAAATATACATCACTCATCACAGTTAGCTGGTTGGCTTGTTGCTAAAAAAAAAAAAAAGACGAACACTGGAGATGTCCGATGTATTTTTGTATTTTGTATACTTCGTATTTTGAACGCAAAGAGCTTGACAGTGACGTCATTCCAAGCTCCGACTTCCCACTTCTGAGGTAAGACGAATGCAGCATCTCTAATTGCAGTCTACTGTATGAACGGCTATGGAATCTGGGGGCGGAGCTTTGTATACATGGCATAAATGGGGAAATGAAGGATGAGACATTGAGAAAAACAGATCACTTGTCATGGATTTACCTCTGTCTTCTCGTATATTACATACGGTTAATCTAATCTTTACCCAAATCACTTTTTATTACGGTCTCTTTCTACCCCATATAGTACTCGAACAAGTTTTAATGTGTGTGTAATTTGTTTACAGGAGCTTAACCTGTCGCTAACACACTGAGTCATCGTTCTGAAATGTAGTTTTGCTGGCGGATTTGCTTTGTTATTGCTGACTCATCCAGCTGCTAACTGCATCCTCTTTATGCACAGCAGAGTTTACACTTAATATTGTTGGAGATGTTCAGACTTATTCTATCCATCCACTTTTTTTAAACGAGCGATCAAAACATGAACACTGATACTACAGACGACTGCATGTTCCATTTTTTGCTGCATGTTTTTTTAGTCGTAATATGTTGAATGTCAAATTTCTTTCAGTGTATATCTACAGTGGATATGAAATTTTACACACCCCTATTAAAATTGCATGTTGTTGTGATTTCAGAAATGAAACCAAGATAAATAATGGCAGATCTTTTTCTACCTTTAATGTGATACAGAACCGAAGAACAAAATTCAAGTGAAAAACAGATAAAAATGTTTTAGGAAAAGGAAGAAAAAGAAAACGTAAAAAATAACCTGGTTGCATAAGTATGCACACCCCTTCACTAATACTTTGTTAAAGTAAGCTGTAGTACAGCACTCAGTCTTTTTGGGTACTAAATTAGCACATCTTGATTTGGCATTTTTATTCCATTCTTCCTTACAAAAAATGCTCCGGATCTATCAAATTGTGAGGAGATCTCCAGTGCACAGCCCTCTTCAAGTCATTCCACAGGTTTTTGATACTCCAGGTATTTTGATGCTGATCTTCTTCTTCTTCTTCTGAAGCCTTTCCTTTGTTGACTTGGATTTGTGCTTTGGAAGTTGAATCTTCAGTTCTCTAACAGAGACTTACAGGTTTTGTGCCAAAATAGATTGGTATTTGGAACGTTCCATGATTCCCTCTATCTTGACTAGAGAACCAGTCCCAGCTGAAGAGAAGCAGCCCCATAACATGATGCTGCCACCACCATGCTTCACCATGGGTATGGTCTTATTTGGGTGATAAGCTGTCTTGTTTTTTGCACCAAACATATCTTTTAGATCTATGCACAAAAAAAGTTCTACCTTGTCCTTATCAGACTATAACACATTTTGCCACACAGTTTTGAGTGATTTAGATGGGCTTGGATGTTTTTGTCTTGGGCTTCTGTCTAGCCACCCTACCCCATAGCCCAGATATGTGAAGAATATGAGAGATTATTGACAGATGCAGAGGGTGACCAGTCCTTCAGATATTCCTGCAGCTCCTTTAATGCTGCTGTAGATCTCTTGGCAGCCTCCCTGATAAATTTTCTTTCTTTTCCTTTTGCGAATTTTAGAGGAACATCCTGTTCTTGGTAATGTCATTGTGGTGCCTCATTTTCTCCACTTGTTGATGATAGCCTTCACAGTGTTCCATAGTATGTCTAATATTTTGGAAATTCTTTTGTAATTTTCTTTATTTACTTCTCCAGGTACACCTTGACATCATTCTGGGGTGTCATCCTGCTGAGGAAGGAAGAGGGAGCTTATTGGTGGTTAATATTGGGAATCTATTGATGTTCCTCCTGCTGTTTGGCCAAGGACTGGACCACTTGTTGGACTGGAACTCAGCTTCATTCTCCATGCCTGTCTCACATTGTTCTCCAAGCAGGTCCTGGGTTTCAGCACCAGATCACGTTTGTCCTTTTCAGAAATGTCTTCTTTGTTACGGATGGTCTTGTCCATATCTGATAGTATTAATGGACCTAACTAAGAAAACAAATCTAAAATCAGCACTGCCAGAACATTCATGTATAATTAGTCTTCCTCATTTCATTAAACAAGCTTTTATTCTATTAAAGCGCCTCTTCAGGCCTCGCTTTTTCTTAATTGAACATTCCAGTTTATGCATTAAGGGCAATAAATGCATTTGCATGTGTTAATATTGCATTAACCTGCACTAAAAATTGTTAGTATTACATAGACAGTGGATATGAAAAAATACTGCTCTGATAAGACCAGGTTTGTTTGTCTCTCAGACAATTCTCAAAAATGTAACCAGTCAGTGTTAGTACAAGTGAGTGTTTATTAAACAGAAAATGGTTACAGTGTGTGTGTGTGTGTGTGTGTGTGTGTGTGTGTTTCTGTTTTTTCAGAGCATTACATAAAGTGCAAACATCAAAAAATGTAGCTTAAGGTTTTCTTCCTCCTTGAAAAATGTTTTGAAAGTGGGGCAGGTCATTCACAATGAGAGGTCTTTCATAAAAATGTACTAAACATGATTACAAACTTCACATAGACTGTAGATATGAAAAAAATGTTGCTGTTAGGCTTTCAAAATGTCCCAGTGGTGTGGCAGATCTTTTGACAGGATATGAAGAGAGTCTCTTGTTATTCTTAAAGAATGCGAAATCCTGCTCTACTACATAAATCTTTTGTTTCTTCAGAAATGCCTGGAAAATGTAACCATTCTTTAGATGCATAAACTATACAAGTTGTTCTCCATTACCTATTTTTTAATTTTTTTTAGCTTAGTTTGCTATTAGACCTAAATGGGCATTTGCAAAGTCTTTCTGAGTAAAAATTTCATTCATCATTAACAACAGTTGTTGTTAATGTTATTTTCTCTATCATTCATGTAGCTTCAGTTAATGTTCACATTAAAACATCAGAATGGGGAAAAATGTAATCTCTGTGACTTTGGCATGGTTGTTGGTGCCAGAGAGGCTTGTCGGATTATTTCAAAAACCGCTGATCTCCTGGGATTTCAACCCACAACAGTCTCTAGAGTTTGTGCGAAAAACTAAAAACATCCAAAGAGCAGCAGTTGTTCAGGCGGAAACATATTATTGAAGACCAGAAGCTGACAGGAAGGCTAAGGTAACTCAAATATCCACTCTTTACAACCGTGCTGAGCAGAAAAGCATCTCAAAATACACAATACATCGAATCTTGTGGTGGACGTCAATAGTTTGTGCTCCTTCTTCTATTTTATTCATTATATTCTGCTTTTATTATATTCTGTTTTATTATGTATCACTGTTACACTGTAGGATGAGGCACTAAGGAAAAACAGTTCATTACATTAATACATCACGTGTATGTAATATGTATGTGACAAATAAAGAACCTTGAACCGTGGATAAATGTAATTTGTTGATGGTGGCTTGTTGGTCACACTCTGAGATTTGCCTTTTGTTTTTCATGTTCAAGCAGCACAGAACACTGACACTCCTATGCTGTAGGGTGTCGAGGGTCAAATCTGTGTGTGACTTGTTCGATGAGTGTGATGGAATACAGGGACAGCTGCTGGGAAATTACTGTCACTTGTGGGATTATTTCTAGAAGCAGGTGAAATCTAGCTGTCAGTTGAAGAGTACGATAAAATTGAGATCGAAAACACTCAATACACAGAACTAGAGGAGACAGGACTCAAAACCCTGGTGGCATCCTCACTTAGCAGGATTGGTTATCAAGCTGTTATTAAGCCGATGGGAGGCATAATCAAGTAGTAGGAAAGAAATGATACATGTGACTAATTTTTGTTTGGGGAGCTTATTACCACAGGGGTTCAATTATTAATGTTTAACAGAATTTCCATTTAAGAGTGCTTGCACTTTCTGCTGACATTTTTTTTTGTATTTTTTGCTTTATTTTACAGATTGGTTCCTGCTAAGAAGCAGGTTTAGTCTAGTTCTCAGGACACAGCAGAGCTCAGACAGATCCAAACTGTGAACAGTGGGTTTTCCCAGCCTGTAATCCAGCTAGTCTTCATCCCCTCAGCCTGATCAGTGTGAGTCAAGCCCAGCATCCCACCACTTTTGGCAGCTATGTGACATTTGGCAGTTCTGTAAATACAGATTGCATTAGGTTGGGCATCTAGGGCACGGGTTCATGTGACTGTGTGGATTCGCAGTGTGTACAGGGACATGCTGATAATCCCCGACACCATCAGCCATCGAAACCACTGAACCACAGTCTTTGGTGTGAGAAAGGCTTGACGTGGTAAACATATTGTTGTTAGTGGTATTAGTATTATTGTTCGTATTAAATTATAATATAATAAAATAAAGTACAATTAAACACAATTATATATGAAAGCAAACAAAAAAAATCTTTTTTAAAAAACTTGACAATATACTATTGATGGCTATCAATTCCACTGAAGTTTACTGTGTTAGCAAGTTTATTATTTTTATTTTATTTACTTGTTTATTTGTGCTGTTTAGATCATTAGGGGGCCAAGCACCAAGAATGTTTTATTATTATTATTATTATTATTATTATTATTATTATTATTATTATACTTCCTATGGGAATCCCAGAGAACGCTTCATACATGTTTTCATGAAATTTGGTACAGTGATAGAGGACACTCTCAGCTACCTTCACAGCAGTTTTGCTGTACTCCACTCTAGCCCTCTAGCACCACCAATAGGGCAAACTGGAGATACATTTACAATAATAACTCTGTAATGTAATGTCGTAGAAATGCGATTCTAAAATACAGTTTCTCAGATTTTTGATGTGTGATGTTTCATCCATAACCTGCAAACAAATCGGATGGCTAAATCACCAAACAGGAAGTGAGGCCATGTCTCAGCAGCACTTTTAATATACTGACATTAAACTTGTCACATATATATAGCAACATGAACTGAAGATAAGAAACAAGATTTGATGTTATTTACAAATTAGGTGGGCTACTGAAAACAGGAAGTGAGCTGATATCTTAGCAACAGCTTGATGTTTTGCCTTCAAATTTAATACATCTCCTTCGGCGCAAACGCTGATGGTCCCAGTGGCTTCTGGTCTTCTTCTGTCACTAAGAGGAGGGGAAAGAAAGTGCTTGTCCCCCTTAATTGCTGCTATATTTTGTTTGTTTGTTTGCTTGTTTAATCATTCATTGGCATTTTGTTTGTTTGTTCTTTGGATTTGTTTGTTTGTTGATCTACTCTTTGGTTATTATTCACTATATGCCAAAAGTTTGTGGACACCTGACCATCACACCTGTATGTGCTGTTGAACATCCCATTTCAAATTTAATGTTATAATAAGCTCTGATCTTCTGGGAAGGCTTTCCACTAGATTTTGGAGCGTGGCTGTGGGGATTTGTGTTCATTCAGCTACAAGAGCATTAGTGAGGTCAGACACTGATGTTGGTGAGGAGGTCTGGGGTTCAGTCGGTGTTCCAGTTCATCCCAAAGGTGTTCAGTGGGGTTGAGGTCAGGGCTCTGTGCAGGACACTCGAGTTCTTCCACTCCAACCTTCTCAAACCATGTCTTCATGGAGCTCAATTTGTGCACAGAGGCACTGTAATGCTGGAACAGGTTTCAGCCTCTTAGTTCCAGTGAAGGGAAACTGTAATGATACAGTATACAAAGACACTCTGTACAATTGTGTGTCTCCAACTTTGTGGCAACAGTTTGGGGAAGAACCACATATGGGTGTGATGGTCAGGTTTCCACAAACCTTTGGCCTCTATAGTATAGGTGATTCAGGTTAATTTGACCTTGAAGATTATTCCTGTTCATGCAAACTAAACACAGCATTAAATAGACTGTTAGCATGAAAAAAATGGGTAACTTTTCCTTCAGAGATTTTTCCAGACTGTATTCAGGTGCTGGGGAAGAAAAGAAGAAGAATGGCCAATCAGTGGTGTAATTTTTATATCCACAGTCTTGAATTTCTCAAGATATTTAGGTATTTTTTATAAAGTGACACAATTCATACTTGAATGGAAATGAGTAGGAAATGAGTGCAGTTTAATGTATAAACTGTCCTTGTCCTGGTCACTTCAATCACTAGACCTCATGATCAGTCTCAGTTTTACTCAGTAATGTGTATCTCTACTCCTTGCTTTGTGTTTTCTGGTTGTTAGCTCTTGCATATGTAAACCACATTTGAGGCTATTCTGCATTTGATGTCTGCTTGGAGGTTTTGGATGATGGTTATGTTACTTATGATGACCTTATCTGCTATCTAATAAAAAAAAACAATAAAATCCAGATACATATCCAGATACAGCCTCTTAAAAAGCTTTAGGGAGACTACATACTGTATACACACACTGTGGATAAAAACACTCTCCTGTTAAGGAAGGTTTATTTCCTCTAGCAGAAACTTTTCATGCCTGTATCAAGACACTCACTCTGTGTAGGAAGCAAGTACAGTTTCATTGATAAAAATACGCCAGCCTTGACTTTGCCAAGCCGCCCACTGTGGTGTACTGTACTCTTCTACTCTTCTCTCGTCAGACGTACCGTGAGGCCGTCACTGCTCCCTTTGCCTCAGAGAGAAAGGCTGGTTGACGCACTCCTCTATCCATCCACGAGCTCTGGGTTATTTAAAGAGGCCTGGAGCTGCCGAGTGGACCGAGCACGTTGCTTTTCACTCTGACACACACACACACACACACACACACACGTTTGTCTTACTATCCTTGTGAGGACCTTCCACTGACATAATTAATAATGCAGCTAACTTATCTGTTCTACATCTAAATCTAACCCCAATTCTAACATCAGTAAAAGGAAACACTTTAGCTCTTTTTTTAATAAAAGCTTTTTTGTTGTTTAAAAAAAACAGTTTTCTTTGTGAAAACTGTCAAATGTCCCCACAAGGTCTAATCTATGAGATATTCCTATTGTGGTGACATGTAGTCCCCACCAAGATTTAAAAACATGACCCCACACACATACACACACACACACACACACACACACACACACACACACACACACACATACACACACACAACAGTGGCCAACTGGAATGTTTTAACACCACCACTGACTCAGGATGAACATGGCCAGCTGGGAGAGGTGGTTAATTATTTTCTTCCCTCACACATACTATTATACGTTATTGTCATCAACCCACACACACACACACACACACACACACACACACTGTACATGGGCACATATACAATCTAACTTCTTTTATTTAATTAGTAATCAACCTTAATGAAAACTTTTACTAATAAGTGGAGACAAATCAGTTCATATCACCGCCTCCCATCTCCAGGGTCCAGGGTTCGATCCTGAGCTCGGGTTTCTGCCTGCATGTTCTCCCAGTGTCTGGGTCGGTTTCCTCCAGGTTCTCCGGTTTCTTCTCACCTCCAAAAACATGCCAATCTGTGGACTCTAAATTGCACAAGGTGTGTGTGAAGGTGTGTGTGCATGTAGCCTTGTTCTGGACTGCTCCCCCCATCCAGGGTGTATTCCCACCTCACACCCAGTCTTCCCAGGATAGGCTCCGGAGCCACCACGTCCCTGACCCTTACTGAAGAAGAAGAAGTGACTGAATGCTTTGAGAAATCCTTGTGTAAGATTAAAATCCTTTTGAATATCCAGTTGTATCCTCCTAGTGAAAGCGAGAGCTGTAGATGCAAGCGTCTAAATTAGTGTGAATTTGAGAATTATAGTCAGTGCTGCAATTGTGAGAAGAGAGCAGGCCCAAAACCAGACATTACTAATTACCTGTATGTCCATAACCAGACTACGTTATGATCATTTTTACTTCAGGAACTTTACTTCAAGAATTCAAGAACTTTATATTAGATGATACATCATCACATTGTCTCCAAGCTCCTTTGTGCGCAACAAAAATCTTTTTTTTTTTTTTTTTGGTCTCTCAAGGCTTTTGAAGATTAATAACTTCACAACGTCATCTTTATATATTTAATATTACCTTTTGAATTCCTTCTTTTTTTGGGAGGGGGGGATCTGGGTGAAATATTGTGGTTAGAACACCAGACAGTGACAAAGTCACACTTAATACTGGTCCACGCTCGCTCACAAAGAACAAGGTCACAATCGCAGAAAAACTGAGACAGAGAAGTGACACAGAGCAGTGGTTATCAGAGTTCAGTACAATTCAATACAATTCCATTTTATTTTTTATAGCATGTTTAACAATGGACAGTGTCCCAAAACAGAACTCTGGATATAAAATTTAAATTGATAAATTTATCCCTAATGAGCAAGGCAGAGGTGATGGTGGGAAGGAAAAAAAAAAAACTCCCTGAGAAGACATGAGGAACCAGACTCAAACTGGAACCCATCCTCATCCGGGCCACACCGGAGAGTGCAATCATAAATAATTTCTCTTCTATAACTTCTGTAAGTGCTAATTGTGTTAACAGGAACTCGAGTCTGAGCATCAGAGTCCTTTCTGAATTCAGTGTAGTTTTAACTTAAAGTCAAACTGTTGTATCAAACTGAAGTCAAGTGAAGTTATGAAGAACTGTTCAGTGATGGAGACTTGAGTGCAAACTGTTCTTAGCAATTACAGTCCTAAGGCTGTCCAAGGAAGAACATCCACAGCCATCTTTATGGATTCTGTGTGGTGCCACCCGCAGTAATCTCATGGTGGTCTTTAGGCTGTCCATGTGGAGCCATCATTAGCAGCAGGTGATTTTCAGGTTCACTGGTAACTTGGGAGTAGCATGTGTAGCTTGAGAGAGAGAGAGAGAGAGAGAGAGAACAGATGATTAGGTCATTAGTGGTCATTACATTATTAGTGGGGTCTATGAACCACCAGTGAAGCATAGCCAAAAGCTCTGTGATTTTTTTTTTTTTTTTTACAGTCATGGAAATCCATTGTCAAAGCTGTTGTCTTTATTATTGCGTTAGTAATTATTAGCCAGTTTGCCTGGTCACTTAAAAAGAACAGATTTCCTCCAAACTTCACAATCTCCAAAAAAAGAAATAGGCCTATAAATAAAGTCAACTTCAAATCTAATATGCTTAGGTCAGTGTTTAATGTTAACTCGATGTTTTATCGGTGGAAATTTCAGTAATAAAACATCTCTATGGCTTCGATAAATAGACAGAGTATTATTGGACACATTTGACTAACAAGCCTAATATTTTACTTGTTGGATTATGTTCATAAAATAAATCTCATGGAATTTTATTTTACAGTTAAAAGGTTTGAGAACCCTGCCATGGAGATCACCTTCAATCACACACTCCTGCTTTCTAAATGTCATGACCTTTATTTAAAATCATAATCTGCAGTAATGTTGTGACAGTTCAGCCTTTACAGTAACAAGACAGAATAAACACATGGTTTAATTCAGTGTTATTGTCCCATGTCGCCATATGAGTACAAGTTAACTTATAAATGAAGCTGCTCTATTCTCACACTAGGACATGCAGACTGGAAAACCCAAATAAAAACACACTCTTTTACTCAGAATAGCCACAAAATAAGAGGTTTGGATAATGGATTGACTAAAAATAGTTCTTGCTGGTGAACATAGACTTTTGGACACTAGTGTCTTCACTTGACAGAAAACAGATCTTAGTGTTTAGCCTTAATGACAGTGTTTAGATTGAAAGGAAAGGATCTGATTTGACAATCCAGCAATGACTGGTGTTACTCATTACACTCATCACTGAAATCTCTCTTGCTCACACATACACACGCACACACAGGACTATTTATAGTCTTAAATTATAGTTCAGACCCCATAATGTTCCCGGAGAGGAAAATCAGATCAAAAAGCAGATAAAATTGAACTTGATGTAAAGCGCTGAAAAAGTGTCACGGAGTAAAAACTCAGTATCGCCCTAACATTAACAGCTATAGGCCTGCCAATAACTACAGCTGTCTCTAAGAACTGCTTGGAAATTGTATGTCATTTAGTCTCCCAGAATAGCAGGGTTTTTTTTATACAATCTAATAAGGCACTAAATTAGGCACTAAATTACCTCTATAGAATGGTAGAAATCAATAGTACAAATGATATATGTCCCTGTGTGTATTTTAATATGTACGAGTGTATTAATTACTTCTAAAAAGTGCTTATATATAATATATATATATATATATATATATATATATATATATATATATATATATATATATATATACACTATATTACCAAAAGTATTCGGTCACCCATCCAAATGATCAGAATCAGGTGTCCTAATCACTTGGCCTGGCCACAGGTGTATAAAATCAAGCACTTAGGCATGCAGACTGTTTTTACAAACATTTGTGAAAGAATGGGCCGCTCTCAGGAGCTCAGTGAATTCCAGCGTGGAACTGTCATAGGATGCCACCTGTGCAACAAATCCAGTCGTGAAATTTCCTCGCTCCTAAATATTCCACAGTCAACTGTCAGCTTTATCATAACAAAATAGAAGAGTTTGGGAACAACAGCAACTCAGCCACGAAGTGGTAGGCCACGTAAACTGACTGAGAGGGATCAGCGGATGCTGAAGCGCATAGTGCAAAGAGATCGTCGACTTTCTTCACAGTCAATTGCTACAGAGCTCCAAACTTCATGTTACCTTCAGATTAGCCCAAGTACAGTACGCAGAGAGCTTCATGGAATGGGTTTCCATGGCCGAGCAGCTGCATCCAAGCCACACATCACCAAGTGCAATGCAAAGCGTCGGATGCAGTGGTGTAAAGCACGCCGCCACTGGACTCTAGAGCAGTGGAGACGCGTTCTCTGGAGTGATGAATCACGCTTTTCCATCTGGCAATCTGATGGACGAGTCTGGATTTGGAGGTTGCCAGGAGAACGGTACATTTCGGACTGCATTGCGCCGAGTGTGAAATTTGGTGGAGGAGGAATTATGGTGTGGGGTTGTTTTTCAGGAGTTGGGCTTGGCCCCTTAGTTCCAGTGAAAGGAACTTTGAATGCTTCAGGATACCAAAACATTTTGGACAATTCCATGCTCCCAACCTTGTGGGAACAGTTTGGAGCGGGCCCCTTCCTCTTCCAACATGACTGTGCACCAGTGCACAAAGCAAGGTCCATAAAGACATGGATGACAGAGTCTGGTGTGGATGAACTTGACTGGCCTGCACAGAGTCCTGACCTGAACCCGATAGAACACCTTTGGGATGAATTAGAGCGGAGACTGAGAGCCAGGCCTTCTCGACCAACATCAGTGTGTGACCTCACCAATGCGCTTTTGGAAGAATGGTCAAAAATTCCTATAAACACACTCCTCAACCTTGTGGACAGCCTTCCCGGAAGAGTTGAAGCTGTAATAGCTGCAAAAGGTGGACCGACATCATATTGAACCCTATGGGTTAGGAATGGGATGGCACTTAAGTTCATATGTGAGTCAAGGCAGGTGACCGAATACTTTTGGTAATATAGTGTATATATCATTTGGTGTCCAGAGGCAACTACAGCTGAAGCAAATCCAAGCCAGAGCTGCTATATAGAGAGGTGATGTTTTAAATGAAAGGCTAAAATCTAATACCTATCAAAAGCTTGACTATAAAACTATTAGTGTTGAGCAATGCATTATATCATTATATTATAGCAAGGTCTCATCAATAACATAATATCATAAATCATTTTGGGCAAATTGTCACACAAAGAGATATCTAAAGACAGCTGCATTCGTGATTTCTATTTTTTTAATATTTAATTCCATCATTCTGTACTGACTTCATACCATTTTTCGTAAAACTTTCATTCAAAAGAAAAATAAAACTTTCAACTTTAATCTGTCCTTCTGAGTAATTTTTTACTTTGATTGGACAACTTGTGCTTAGTCTATATCTCCTTTCTTCTCTACAACAAAAAAATGATGATTGAGTAAATAATACACCTCTTTCACATTCATTATACCTACTACCATATTTCACAGCATCACTGCTGATGTGTTCCAGATGTGTTAGTGAAGCAGCAAGAAAATAACCGCCCAAATCTACTTCATTCTGTGTAATCACCTGACAGGACTGTCACGGAAAGGCTGCGTGAATGTACAGTCTGGGCTAGAAAGAAATCAGCCCCAGCCTCACTTCTTCTTCATACCATTCTGTTTATTTTTCTTACAACCATTGGTGGTGCTGTTGCACCCGATTCCACAAAAAAATCCAAAATAATCCACTTTAAGACCCTTATTAACAACAAACAACCTGATACGAAGACCATAAAATGAAAATATTGATGTCTTTTGATCTTTGAAAGACAGGAGAGCTTAGCCATGCTAGTCTGATTATACCTGCTGTCCCCGGTACACTATTCAAAAAAAAAAAAAACGTCTCTAGAAGGTTCTATATAGAATGGTACAGAAAAAGTGTGTCCCTATCAGAATGAGTTCAATGAGTTCAAAAGCTTTATATACTTTATAAACAGGAAATGGCATTGACAACTGAGGAAGAGTGTTCGATATTTGTGAGAGGGTGCCCTCTAGTGTCTCGGTGGAGAAACGTCCCTAGCCGACATTACAATATCTTACAATCTTATATATATATATATACAGTACTGTGCAAAAGTCTTAGGCACCCTATTTTTTTTTAAGTAAAAACTTTGTTAGAGATTTTTATTTCCAGCACAAAATTAAATGTTACACAAATGTTTGTAGGTCAGTAAAGAAAGCAGCAGATTACATAAGAGACACTTTTTTAGATAAAAAAACATAATGAAGGCTGCTGGGTTTAGCTGCAAAAATAAGAAGCACATGTGACAAAGTCTCCAGAAGAACTGTGGCTGCTTCTGCAAGATGCTCAGTAACACTTACAGCTCATTTCCCTATAAAACTGCATTAATTGTACCTGAGACTCATTTTTTTAATCAAAATGTCATCACACCAAATATTGACTTTGTTTCAAGTTTTACTGTTTACTGCTCTTTATAGTATTTTTTAAAATGTAGAAACATTTAATTTCATTATTTCTGAAGGCATCTTTGATCTACAGCATCTCTTTGTATGTGCCTAAGACTTTTGTACTGTATATGAGTGTGTGTGTGTGTGTGTGTGTATATATATATAGTTTTTTAGATAGACTTTAAGAATGCCTTTGACATAGAAGAATGTATTGAAATCATGGTCATGGCTGAATCAGGAAGCTCTCACAAGGTTGCAATGGACATACAGTTACATGCCTAACAGCAGATGTGTTAACAGAGAAATGACTATCGTGTAGAGGACGGTTTGTAAATAAAGTTACATTTTGCTAAAAATTGTAAATTGTTAATTAAAATGTATGGAGACTTTTGGGCCACCTGTAGAAATGGTTCTGTAGATCGTAGATGCTGTCTATACTTCACATTCTCTTTGTTTGCCATAGGCAATGTTTGTGGAAATTGATTAGATTTAATTCCGATTGTTTGCTTTAATACTGCAGGATATCTTTAAGCCGGCCCATATGCTGACTCCACCCATAACCTTGTTCCAAGGTAAAAAAAAAAACCTCACAACCCTGAGTACTAGCTACCAATTTTCGGAAAGGCGGTGACATAAGGAATGAAGATTCATTAAAACTATTATTATTATTATTATTATTATTATTATTATTATTATTATTATTATTATTATTCCAGAAAAAAAGGCACTCCAAATCAAAGAGGTGTCAGATCCTATTTTCCGCCATGATCCAGTACAAATGAAGTACAGCTTATTAACCCGTTTGACTGGTCACTCGAATTAAAATTGAACGTCCATAATCCAATCTTTAATAACTCATAATAACATCAACTTGAATCTAATGACAAGCTAAAAATAGTATTGGGCCCATTTAAATAATGTGCATGATATTTGAAATGTTGGATTATGTTCCTAAAGTTAATCGGCGATGGGGTGTACGTGGTTATTAACGGGTCCCTCGCTGGAAAAAGTTTAAGAATTTGTGCTGTAGACTGTGAATAAAGGTTGGAATGAAGATTTTCATATAGTGGAAAATGTCAAAATTTCAGCATATGAAGGGTTTTCCCCAGCCGCCACATATTTAATTCATGGTCAAGCTTTTCCTGTAATATCTATTTGACTCTTGTGTGGTTGTTCTACTCACTTTTAACCCTTCACTGTGAGAAAGCAAGAATGAACAGACAATTAAACAGTCTCGGTTGCAAGCTGTCAACCAACTCTGTGTTGAAATCTGTGTTAAGTGCATGTGCGTAGCTGCAGTTTGAACCTTGGCTTGGTGTCCGTCCACATGCTCATGAATCCAATCGATATCACCGGGTCCGAGCCGAGCCATGACACTGAGAGCAGCTCCTTTATTACTGCTAGTGAAAAAGAACGAGGTTGAAAGCTCACTCAGATGTTGCAGGGTCAGATAATGAGAAGGATTAAGAGAAAGAGAGAGGTGCGGAGAGGGGTAATGGAGAAAGAGATAATGAGGGAGATTAAGAGATAGACAGGGAGAGCAGGATGAGATAATGTAGCGAATCCAAACTATCACCTCTTAACAGCATTTATCTTTCATGCGAAATGTCTGAATGAGCAGCTGAGAAACACTGTTTAATGATATTTTATATATTTCAATCATATTTGTAATTATTTCTATTAATTAGACAGTAAAAGTCAGTGCAGTTTTTTCTCTCTCTCTTACACACATACACACTTTTAATCAGGAAGTGGCTCTGATTAGACAATCCCGCAATTACTGAATGCCACAAGGAGCCAGTAACTCAGTGTTGGTGTAAATATTACAACGACTGGAAAGTGGCAAAGTGACGTTCTGATTAACTGAACAACTGACTAATTTAATCACTGAACAAATGACTAAATGACCGAGGCGGCGCAGTGGGTAGCACGTCGCGTTGCCGCCTCACAGCTCCAGGGTCCCTGGTTTAATGCTGACCTCAGGTTACTGTCTGTGTAGTGTTTCGAATGTTCTCCCCATGCATGTGTGGGTTTTGTCTGGTTTCTCTGGTTTCCTCCCACTGTACAAACCATGCCAGGATGTGACTCTATTGCACCTAGGTGTGAATGAGTGTGTGAATGAGTGTGTGAATGTGTGTGTGCATGGAGCCCTGTGATGGACTAGCATCTCATTCAAGGTGTGTTCCAGCTCCACACCCAGTATTTCCAGGACAGGCTCCGGATCCACTGCCACCCTGACCAGTACAGAGCACTAACTGAAAATGAATGAATGAGTTGTGGTGATCAATGATTGATTGATTGATTGATTGTGGTGTTCTGGGATAAATCTGTACATTCACTGGTTGGTTGACTAAATGATTGGTTGATTGAATGACTGTATGATTGAGTTGTGGGTTGATTGAATGACTGATTGATTGAGTTATTGATTGATTAATAGGTTGTATGGATGATTGACTGACTGAATAATGATTGATTGATTAATTGGTTGGATGAATGATTGCATGATTGATTGGTTGGTTTTTTGATTGATTGATTGATTGATTGATTAATAGGTTGGATGATTGATTGATTAATAGGGTGGATGATTGAGTGAGTGAGAAATTGATTGATGGGTTGGTTGACTGACTGACTAATGATTGATCGATTGATTGATTGATTGGTTGCTTGATTGATTGATTGACTAGTTGGTTGACTGACTGACCGATTGATTGATTGATTGATTGATTGACTGGTTGAGTGACTGACTGATTGATTGGATGGTTGGTAGATAAATTGATTTGATTGACTAGTTGGTTGACTGACTGACTGTTTGATTGATTGATCGGTTGATTGACTGATTGACTGGTTGACTGACTGACTGATTGATTGGATGGTTGGTAGATAAATTGATTTGATTGACTAGTTGGTTGACTGACTGACTGTTTGATTGATTGACTGATCAGTTAATTGATTGATCAGTTGATTGATTGATTGATTGACTGGTTGACTGACTGACTGATTGATTGATTGGTTGGTTGATTGGTTGATTAATTGATTAATTGATTGATTGGTTGGCTGACTGACTGACTGATTGGTTGATTGGTTGATTTGTAGATAAATTGATTGATTTACTGGTTGACTGATTGACTGACTGACTGATTGATCGATCAATCATTGACTGCCTGTTGATGTTTAGTGATGAGTCAGAGCACATTATGCAGATGATGGTGTCAGGGTTACCCTTACTGTGCCATTAAAGCAGTAGGAAATGTAATGAATGAGTCATTTGACTAGCGACCTGTTTGTCCCTCTTTACTGTTCACACATGATTCAACTGCTGCCCTCCTTTTATCGTTACGCAGACTAACACCTCACACACAGATGATCGGAGTGCCACAGGCGTTCCATCACTCAGTGACTCACTTTGTCTCCTGAGAGACTCTGCAAAGTACATGAATCACTCTGGTGTGTGTTTGTGTGTGTGTGTGTGTGTGTGTCAGGGTGTATTTGTGAAAATGTGCACCTACAGTAGGTGTCTGCTTACATGTGTGATTGCGTGTGTGTGCCAGTGCCCTTGAAATGTACCACAAGAACTCGCATGGTGTGTGTGTGTGTGTGTGGGTGTGTGTGTCAGTCAGTGAGTTCATGTGTTGGTGTGTGAAAGTGTGTGTGCTAGTACAGCCATTGTAAGGCAGCCATCCTCTGACTAGATGATCTGGACAATTAATATCAACACTCACAGAGACAAGCCCTAGGCATAGCAATTAGAATAGACCAAACAGCCCCATTAACACACATGCACACACACGTGAACACACACACACACACACACAATTAATGCCACCATTTTATGAGAGGTGTTCTAGAACAAGCCGAGCTTCTAATGTACAAAGTGTTAATTAAATAGATTTTATAATGTCTCTCTCACACACACACACACACACACCATGAGGTGTATTGCTGCATTGTATTGCGTTAATGCTGCAGTATGACGCTAGCACCAGTGCTTTGACAGCATGTTCTACTGGCAGAGAATTATATAACTTGCAAAAAATCAGGACATAATTAATTTCTTACATTAAGGAAAGAAAAATATCACCGTTCAACCAAAGTTGAAACAATCATTAGGCAACTGCTAACTAGCTAGCACCCTAAAGCTAGCAATCATGCTATCCTTCATCAGTTAATGATTCATTTATTAAAAACATGACATGACCAGTCATGAGGGTGTGTTGCTACCTAAAGCTAGCAACCTTTTGTCCTAAAGACTAGCTGCTTAGCCTAGCCTCCTTAGAGGAAAGTCTCACAAACTTCACATGGGAAAAATCATATGATTCTCATATGATTCACAATTTTTAGACGCTTCACTTGTTTCACACAATTTCACATGTACTGTATGTGGTTGTAGTTTACACATGATCTTTACATATGCTTCATCTATTTTCACATTTCATGGATTTTCACATGTGATTTATTTACATTAGTTTATTTCCACAGGTGATTCTTTTACACATGATTCATTTTTCACAGGTGATTCTTTTACACATGATTCATTTATTAATGATTCATTTATTTACACATGTGATTTTTAAATGATTCATTTACTCCCACATGTAATTTTTTAAAAAATATTCATTTTCACATGTGATTTTTAATTATTTTTAATTATTATTTGCAGTTGCAGTGATTTTTAAATGATTCATTTATTACCATTTTTTTTCACAATTCATTTATTTTCACATGTGATTCTTTTACATCATTTAATTATTTCCATGTATAATTTAATAAATATAATGTAAAAAATAATGTGATTATTTTTATATGTAATCTTCTTTCACACGAATCATTTATTTCCAGATGTGATTCTTTTACACCATTCATTTATTTTCACGTGGGAATTTTTTTAAATGATTTGCTTATTTTCACATGTTATACTTTTACACGACACATGATTTTTTAAATGATTCATTTAGGATTCAAATCACGCATGATTTTTTAAAAAAAATGATTGATTGATTTTCACTTGATTTTTTAAAATCACCACCACGGCCTGGGTTTGATTCCTGGCCAGGGAACCAGCCACAGCCCCTGGGGTTACACACAGCAGTGCACTCCCAGTGCCGGTCCCAAGCCCAGATAAAATTGAGGAGGGCTGCATCAGGAAGGTATCTGGTGTAAAACTGTGCCAAATCAAATATGCGGCCCAATGATCCGCTGCGGCGACCCCTAACAGTAGCAGCTGAAAGCTCCTCAACGGGAGCAGCCGAAAGAACAACAACAACATTTTTTAAAATAATTAATTGATCTTCACTTTTTTTTTTTTTGGTTCATTTTCTACATGTGATTATTTAAATTATCTATTTATTTCCACATCTGATATTTTACACAATTCATTTATTTTCATGTGATTTTTTTTGAATGATTCATTTATTATCATATGATATTTTTTTCATGATTCACTTATTTACACGAGTGATTTTTTTTACACGAGTCATTTATTTTCATGTGTGATTTTTAAACACATGATTCAATTCAATGTGATTTTTTGATCATAAATTAATATAGTAGGCAGTTGTAGGCTGACTGGCATTTCCAACTTGTCCGTAGTGTGTGAATGGGCGTGTGTGTGCAGTTGTGCCCTGCGTTGGGCTGGCCCCCAGTCCAGGGTGTCCCTCACCTCGTGCCCTGGGTCCCCTGGTCTCCAGGCTCCCTGTGACCCTGTGCAGGATAAACTGTACATAAAATGGATGTATGGATCTGTAGCTGCATTACTGTCAGAGCTGCTGTTCTAGAAAATTAATTAATACCTTCCCGACCAATCAGATTTGAGAATTCAAAAACACTGAACAAATGAACTACAGAATATTATGGAAAGAGATACAGTACAGAGAGAGAGCGAATGAGGGAGTGATAAGCGACAGGTTGAAGGCAGCACATTTGAGAGAGACGCCCTCATCCTTGCTTGCGTCAGAGTTTGTTCAGTGAGCACCCATGAGGACCCTCTCCCACACCACTGACGTGTGTGCATGTTTGTGTGTGTCATTATACCAACCCAGGGAGAAAAGGATACACACATGCATACACAACCAGAGAGGATGCAATGACACGCCCACACAGGCCAAGGGCAGGAGTCAGGCAGGCCTGTGAGTCACGTTCACTTTAGGAGGAAAGTGTGGAGGAGACTGTGCTTTCAGTTTCCTTTCTCTCTCTATACCTCTCTCACCCTCTATACCTCTCTCTCTCTCTCTTTCCAAAAGGAGCGATGAAAGTACCAATATTTCTCCAAGTCAAACCTTCATGTGTTCAAAAGGTGCATGACTACACTGAAGTATTTTTTTCTCTTCAAGTAATCTGTTTTTAGGCTACACACAGGAAGTAGTCAATTTCTTCCCCTTGTCATTGCTAAAGGATGTCTTGGCTCAGCACCGGAATTTAATAAGGAACATTCCACACAGAGCATTCATTAAATCTTTAACAAAGAAAGCAGCAAAATAAATAAAATAATGCTGCCCACATAGACACACTAAGAACCACAGAAACAAGCTGCTTGAGAGAGACATGTCCAAAAAGCATCACCAATCTCTAGACATCCTGCAGGAAACGCTGCGTCTCTGAGGAGCTCTTCGTGCGGCAGGTACAGCCAGTCTGCACACTACTGATGAGTATGATGGAAATGTGTAGTAGTTCATAGTACGGAAATAAGAGCAGCGCTCAGTGGGCGTGCCTTAATGGCCCTAGATAAGAGTTTGGATGAGTTATTATAGGTTATAACTCTATATATGGAAATCTTCAAGCAGAAAGTAATTCATTGGCATGTATCCTGTTTATGTCCAAGTATTTTTACAGACATGCTCCTCTGTCCCATTCAAAGACACACCCATATGTACCATTCAAGACATGCCCATACATCCTGCTCAAAGACACACTCATCTATTCCAATCAAATACATGTCCATATGTCCCTCTCAAAGACACTCCTGTCTGTCCTTCTTAAACACAGGTCCATCTATACCACTGACAGAAATGACCCATATGTCCCACTCAAAGACACACCCATTGGCCCTCTCAAAAGCTCGCCCATTTGTCCCACTCAAAAAGGTGTCCATCCGTTCAAAGACACATCCATTTGTCACACTCAGAGACACCCTATCTGTCCCGCTAATAGATATGCCCATTGGCGTCATCTATCTGTATGACTCAAAGACACACCCATCTGTACCAATCAAATACATGTCCATCTCTAGCACTCAGACACACCCATCTGTACCAATCAAATACATGTCCATCTCTAGCACTCAGACACACCCATCTGTACCAATCAAATACATGTCCATCTCTAGCACTCAGACACACCCATCTGTACCAATCAAATACATGTCCATCTCTAGCACTCAGACACACCCATCTGTACCAATTAAATACATGTCCATCTCTAGCACTCAGACACACCCATCTGTACCACTCTGACATGCCCAACTATACTACTCTAACCCGCCCATCTGTACCACTCAAAGACACACCAATCTATACCGCTCTGATACACCCATCTGTACCACTCTCACACACCCATCTATACCACTCTCACACAGCCATCTATACCACTCTCACACACCCATCTGTACCACTCTCACACAGCCATCTGTACCACTCTCACACACCCATCTATACCACTCTCACACACCCATCTGTACCACTCAAAGACACACCCTGACATGCCCGGTACCACTCTGACATGCCCATCTATACCACTCAAAGACACACCCATCTATACCACTCTGATACACCCATCTATACCACTCTGATACACCCATCTATACCACTCTCACACACCCATCTGTACCACTCTGATACACCCATCTGTACCACTCTGACACACCCATCTGTACCACTCTGACACACCCATCTGTACCACTCGGACACACCCATTTGTCCCACTCAAAGACACCCCTAATGTGTTTCATCTAATTTTTGCAGACTATGTTGCTGGAAACCTACTAGACAGTGGTGGTGTACGTAATGTTTATTGCATCTAATTGCAGCAACAGGATTTTATATCTGAATGTGAGCATCATAGAGACATGTTATAATGACAAAGAATGCTTTTGCAAACAATGATGTCAGTTTGCTCTCATTCTCCAGCCTGCAGCATCCCCTTTCTCATGCAGCGAGGACCTTCTTTTCTAAAATTTAATCTTAAAGGTAGAGTGCAAAAAGATGATTCAGGCAAGATGGAGTTGCTGAAAAGGTAAGATATTTCTTTGTGCAGCAAGACCCACTTTACATGATGTTTTTCCATGCATGGCTTGCAAAAGCATTTTTCTTTTACCAGAGAAAGTGAAATTTCAAAATCTTCCATCTATCAGCTTTAATTTGTGGCAAACTACCAATAAACATGCTTATGTATTAAATTATATATGACAGAAAAGCTACACTGGCAGTCTGACTGACAGGTAAGTCTTTTCTTTTAAATAGCCTTTTAAAAAGAATTTAAAAATGTATTATGCATTGCCCAAGTCCAATGTCACCACTGATGATTCACAGAAGGAAAAAGGGATAAATATAAAGAGAAGGAGAAGGAGAATAATGAATAGTATTGCGCACAGGATCTTGATGAGAACACTTAAATACTTGAGGACTGATGTCACCAGTACTTTTAGTACCAATCTAAGTCCTAAAGTTGTTAGTCTAGTGTGATCATAATCAGAGTTATGCTTATGAACTTTTTGTGGGGGGTTTTTTCTGGTTACATTTCCAATATGTTCCAATTAGTAACAGTTTGCAAGACTCATTTCATATGAAAAAGTGACGAAGGTTAAGGTTAGGATTGGGGTAAGGATCTTCCATTACTAGCAAAGTTATTTATATAAAATCTCATACTGTATGTTCAGATTTGTCCATGATGTCAGATTTGGTTTACCTAACATGCAGCTACTATTTTTTCCCCTATACCTTTGAACTTACAGCTAGCATTTATGTCTAGAATGCACATAATCTGCCTTAACAATATTTAATAATAATCAGGATTTTGTTATCAAGTATTCATACACCATTATTCATATAAGTGTTGGAACCTCGTCTCAGTGGGCCTCTGTGCAAACATTACATCTAAGTCCTACTCACATTGCCTTTCCAAATAAAGTATTATTATATGCATACTACCATAACTTTAATATTTCATAAACTGGTAGCCCTGCTGTGGCAACACTGTCTACACCTGTGTAACATCCAACACTATCATAACCAAGCAGAAAACAAGCATCGGTGCTAAGCAAGAAGCCATTGACATACACACACACATAATGGCAACACGTTTTTCACACCCACTGCGCTATTTTGGCACAATTTGGAACACTGTGATACTGTAGTTACCACATAAACGCGGCTATCATCAAATATTTGTGGCTAAAACTAGCCTATCTACAAGAACACAATATTACTTACCTTATCTAGCTCTCTAATTTAGTTAAAATGCTAGCTACTCTAATATAAATTTGGGCATTTCCATACACTACAGTAAGATCAATATATCATAAATTGCAGCTGTTTGCTATCTAATTATCAGTTGCATTAAAAGCACCACACTACTATCTTTTGCTAACCTGGTTATGATGGTTAATCTGTGTGTCTGTGCTTTGCCATGTCCAGTTCTTTTTTATTACTGAAATACTGATAAGTATTCTGATAGTGCGCTGCATGAATAAATGAATAAATATAAGCAAAGGATGTATTTGGTCTGACCCTTGCAATTTAAGTCATGTGACCGAATTTGACATTGCGTATAGTGCTAATTTCCCTGACCACCCAGATCTCTATAAAATCAGGGATTCTTTTTTGAAATTCCACATCATCAGCACAAAGTAATGCAACATGCAACATCTCATGAATAACACATTTCAGTTGCATGGAAATGTGCAATGCATTATTAATGTGCGATGGTGTTAGTGCTTTTGCTGGAGTGTCCTTATCGAGCTTCCAGCTGGGGCAGCACATGGTAGTCATCACGCTTCTGCTAAGACTACTTGGAGCTCATTCGCCTCAGGTGCACGAGCGTTTGTTATTGTTGTTGTCTGTGGTGAGGATATTATGTTCTCAGTGCCCTCTGTGCAGAGGCCAGGCTTAAGGGAAACCTTGAAGGATAAACAGGTATTAAAAATCCATTCAAACATCTGCTCCTTTCTGTTTAATGGTTAAGAGTAATTCTTCCCCTGAGACCAAAGTCCAGAATCTCAGATCTCCAGGATAGTATGAATGCATCTACTGAATGCAGAAATGGTTGTGGAATTGTTGGAATCGTTGTTGCAGGGTGGTTGCAAGATTGTTGTGGTAGTGATTACTAATGAGATTTTAAATGCACTACTATTCTTAGACTTGTCTAATAGTGTATTATCTAATAGGATACAGGAATAATCTTCACGTGGGTGGTGAGATACGGCCCAACTCAAAGCCGTGAACAGTTATCACCCCAGAGCAGATTATTTTCACACACCGTCATGTGTTATTACAGTTATTACAACAAGAATTTTTCAATTTACTCCTGAAAGACACATTACAATTTTTAACTGTTTATATATACACAGTATATTTAATGTTATGGAACATCCTTTTCTGTCATTTCTGTCTCTTGAAGTTAAAAAAAACCACAACGCAGCTTGTCATGTAATTGAGAAATTGAGAAACAACAAACTCCTCTGCACGCTTTTATTTGTTAAATATTTTTCTGATTCAAGAATTCAGCCATACTATAGTGAAATTTTTCTTCATAAAATCTTCAGCTGTCTAACAGGCACCTGCAAGTTTTGTCCCAAAATAGATTGGCATTTGGAGCTAGCTATGATTCCCTCTATCTTGACTAGAGCCCCAGTCCCAGCTGAAGAGAAGCAGCACCATAACCCGATGCTGCCACCACCATGCTTCCCCGTGGGTACGCTGTTCTTTGGGTGATGAGCTGTCCAGTTTTTGTGCCAGACATATCTTTTAGATTTATGGCCAAAAAGTTCTACATTGGCCTCATCAGATCACAGTACATTTTGCCACATGGCTTAGCGTGATTTAGATGGCTTGGATGTCTTTCCCTGAGAAAGGGCTTCTCTCTAGCCACCCTACCCCATAGACCAGACACAGGAAGAATATGAGAGATTCCCCAGGATATGAGAAGTCACCAGGACTTGCCAGATATTCCTGAAGCTCCTTCAATGTTGCTGTAGATCTGTTGGCAGCCTCCCTGATAAGTTTTCTTCTTGTCCTTTTGGAAGGACATCCTGTTCTTGGTAATGTCACTGTGGTGCCCCATTTTCTCCACTTGTCAATGATGGCCTTCACGGTGTTCCATGGTACAGCTAATGTTTTGGAAATTCTTTTGTACCTCTGTCCTGATTGATACCTTTTGACAATGAGATCCTGTACATGCTTTATTGTTAAGATGTCAGGAAAATCCTACTGAAACAGCTGAACTTTATTTGGGGTAATTCAGAATCACTTCAATGATGACGAATGTATGATGATTACTGTTGAACATGAGTTTGTGATTAGTTAATTCTGTGGAGAGTCACATTATAAAAAGGTGTACACACTTATGTAGCCAGATTATTGTAAGTTTTTTTCATTTCCCTTTTCCCCTAAAAATTTCTATTTGTTTTTCACATTAAAGATGGAATAAGACCTGCCATGAGTTATCTTGGTTTCATTTTTTACATCCCAAAAAGCTGCTATTTGATCAGGGGTGTGTAGAATTTCAGTATCCACTGTATTTGACAGAGTGCAGTTTCAAACATCAATTATGTCTATTTAAGCAAGGGCTTAGGCATGCTTACGCTGCTATTTACACACTTGTATCACCAATCTGTATTAAACCTGTTTAATTTGATTACCTGAAAGCCAATCACGGGTGTGTGCTTTTAGTCACCGTTTGTGTTTTCATTTATGAGGTTCTGCGTCAAAGGAACATCACCAGCGCACTCCCAAGCAAGCTTTCCTGAGAATTAATAAATGAAGGCTGCTCAGCAGCTTTAGTTCATTTATCACAATGAGAACTGAGTAAAAATAAATGTACTGTTTGAAAGTGAGCCTCAAAAAAGCTGTACTTTGGAAGAATCGGACCTTGGAAAATAGTCAGGTTTTTATGCATCCACATATACACACACACACACACACACACACACACACACACTGACACAATGCAACTGAGGTGCATGTGATTACCTTATCATGTTTTAAGGTTAGAACTAACCTCATGTACCACACATCCAATCAGATAGTACATTATGCAGCCTTTGTCATGGCTCAAGGCTGTGTATTTTGTTATATGGCCTTACTGCCTAAGAGCTCTTGAAGGGTTATTTTTGGGAAAATCTGAAAAAAAATGAACGTGGCACTGGGGATTGCAGCTAATAAGAGACTCTGATAACTCATTTCCTCAAAACCCTTCAAATTATGGTTTCAAAAAAACAACTATTTAAGATTGCTTTCTCTTCCTTCATCTCAGTGCAGGACAGGAAACCATGAAAGCAGAATACCAGGCGCTGTTGTATGCTTACTACTACTGCGCTGAGAGGAATAATAAATACACTCTTTGAGAGTGTATTTAAAAAGTGTTTATCATTGGATAAGGAAGGGTTCTTCGCTTGTTATAAGGGTTTTACTTTGAGTTTTTAATTATACTACAGAGTACTTACTGTATGCTTTCGAAGGTCTATTTGTCTCAAGCTGAAGTTTTTGAAACTAAACACAAAGATACAAGATTGTTGGTATTCTATATGGGATGTGTTATAAAACCATGCTGTGTTTGGAACAGTGAGTTTTGCTGTCTTCAGATTATAAACATTGAATGTGCCAAATGTTTGGTAGTCTTGATGCAACAAACTGTTGGAATGGAAAATAAAAAAATAAAAATTGCACACCAAGTCATGTGCAAACACATCAGCCATAGTTTATATTATAGAAGATTATATATAATATTTATATAAGTCACCAGAGACACAGTATTAAAAAACAAATGAAGAATATAATTAAAAATATGGTGCATTTTATATCTAGCCTTGGTTTTTTTTTTTGAAGGACAGAATGCTGAATACAACTAAATACACTCAAATGCACAAGCTCCATCTGAAAGGTGTTCATTTGGAATTAGTCTTAAACTGAGCATCCATCTGTTTCTCATTACTCACCAAGCAGATCATTTTAGGAGTTCTTTTACAAGCAGCCAGTAATAAAACCTACATTCTATGAATTTATTCAGCCTATTATAACATAAATCATCTACTGCCCCATAAACAATGTGTCCCTCAAGGATCTGTCTCCACTCCCTTCCATTTTCATGATATATACTGTTGCATGCAAAAGTTTGGGCAAATTACATACAGTGTATATAAAAAGTCTATACACCTTGATATACACTTTGATATAAAAAGATATCAAAGCATTTCCAGCTCACAATTTCCACTGCCCAAAATGTCATTTAGAATGGCAGTTAAAGGAAACTGTGGAATTCAAAGCAAAATCTGGTAGACCAAGAAAATTCTCAGGTGGAACTGCCCTTATATTGGGCAGAAAGGCAAAGCAAAACCCTCAAATGACAGGAAGGACCTGCAGGAAGGTTTAGCTGGCAGGAGTGTGGCGGTTCACTGTTCTACCATGCGGCTTTGTTTGCACAAACATGATCTGCATGGAAGAGTCATCAGAAGCAAACCTTACCTGTGACCTCATTATAAAAGTAAATGTGATAAACATATGTATATTATATACAGTATATATAGAAGTGGCTGTGTAATTTCAGCAGTCAGACCAGTATCTGAACACAGTATTTATAAATTCAATGTAGAAGTGAGTGGTTTAAATCTGATTGATGCTCCACGAAACATGAAAACTGGTAAGAAGTTTGATTTACACAGGAAATCCCACCCGTTCATTTCTCTGCAATTATCTGATTCACCAGTTTGCATTTGTTTCAGAACGTACCTTCTCCTCATCAGCTGCTATGGAATCTGTTGTTGTGGTTTTTGCTTCACTAGTCTCATTTGCCAAGATTCGGCACTCTGTTTAATTGCACCCTGAAATGACACATTATGCACTCACTATTCCAGGTGATAATGACAACACTGTTGCTAGGCACCTGGGAAATATGGATGCCAAGCATAAATTAGTGAACAATTAAGGGTAATAATTTACCTAGCTAGCACATTTCCATTGTTCCAGTGACAGTTGAATGCTAACGCTTACCTCTAACATCCAAAAAAAAAGCCAGTTTGAGGGTTCTGATTGGCTGATTGTCATAATTAACTATTAATTTGAAGTGTTCATGTGGCTGTATTTCAGAGTCTACCTTTAAAGCCAGTGCCTTTCTGTACTTCATACCATGAAAACTCAGCAAGACCTCAGAAATAAAATTCTGGTTTCAGGAGCAATTTTCAAACAAATGAAGGTACCACAAGCGTCTGTACAAACAATTGTATACAAATATAAAAATCTTGGGACTACACAGATATTGCATTGTTCAGGAGAGAGGGACAAAATAACTCCCTAGGATGTAAGAATTTTGGTCTGAAAGGTTCAACTAAACTCCTTGAAAACAATAAAGGAGCTGGTTAAGGGATTGGAGGCATAACGTTCCAAAGTATGTACATCCACCATTAAGAGGATCCTACATCACCAAGGCCTAAAGGCTGTCATGCAAGGAAGAAGCCCCTACTCCAAGACTGGCATCAACAAGCCAGACTGTAATTCGCAGGTAATCACAAGGTGCACTTCAGACTTCAAACCCCAGTTAGGAGGAATAAGCAAAAAATCAGGCAAAGTACTGTGAGATAAGCACAATGCCACCGATTAACAAAGTGTATGTAAAAATTTGACCCAGTAAAAATCTGATATAATAAATAAAAGCTAAAATAAATTGTTCCTTAGCTATTATTAAAATCACGTGAAAATAAATGAATCATTTATAATAATCACATGCGAAAATAAATTGTATAAAAATCGCATGAGGGAATGAATGACAACAAAATGTAAATATCAAAATAAAAAACGTATGCACTACATGTACATCAGGAGTTGATTGGTTTGGTCTAATCATTACAAATGTTCCTCATCAAACAATATGTTACACAGAGGTCTCAGGCAGGGAATAAGGATCCATGTGCTAAGAGTTTATTCACAAAAACAACAAGCAAAACACAGTCCAAGGTCAAAACCAGCAGAGCAAACACAAAGAGGGCAAACAAATCCAAAAACAATCCAAAGAGTAGTCATGAGGTTAAGCACGGGTCCAAAACCAGGTATCAGAGACAGTATCAAAACCAATAAGGGCTTGGCAAGGGCATAATCACAGGAGGAAAGGCAGGGTCATACACTATTAAGGCTTTCCAGAATAATACAAGACCTTACATGAATGTGAGACAAACTGTAAGGCTTCAGACAGAAGCTCTAGTCCATGTGCTTTTTATATGGTGCTAACAGGAAGTGGGTGAAATAAGCAAAGAAATGCTTAGAACTCTAGTGATGGCATCCTCTGGTGGCTCAGAGGGGAAATGTCCAGGCTGGTGTTATAGAATGTTGTTGTTCCTCTTTTGGCTGCTCCTATTAGGGGTCACCTCAGCAGATCACATAACCCCAGTGGTTGGGGTTGGTTCCCTGGCCAGGAATCAAACCCGGGCCACAGAGTTGAGAGTGCTGTGACCTAACCTCTAGTCCTCCAGGGACTGGGAGTTAGGGAATACTTCACCAATTTGTGTCCAGTGCCAGTTTACTTGAATAAAAGTCACATACCAGTCCATATCAGTTTTGGTGGATTTCCCTCTCTCCAAGCGTCCCTTACAGTCCTCTCAAAGTAAATTCTTGCCTTACACTTCATCATGAAAACCAGCTCTTCCAGCACAGCACATTTCATTCACCTCTCTGCATCCATTCAGTGCTTAGAACCAAAAAAAAAAAAGATTGAGCCACAAAGCTGCACAGCAGGACTGATTTTCATTTCATTCACAAAAATTGCAGTATTTCATTCAGTCTTCCTGAAGTGCAGTGTGTCACAGTAAGCACTCACATGCTGGATTTCTGTATGTTGTTCAGAAACAAATGTGAATGTGTACGTAAGGTTGGGAAACATAATAGAGATAATTATTGTGTAGTTATGCATGGGTGACACGGAGAGGATCGTTTTTGTAACCCAATGGGGAAAATTTCTGTATTTTTCTTGCTGAGGCAGTAGTGCTGTATGGCTAAGTATAGATCCATATCCTGCCATTACAGATGAAAATGCACTATTGAGTGATCACTTAGAGGAGAGTGGATAATGGCAGAAAAAAATGGAGAAAAGCAAGGGCTTGAATGATTTGTGTGTGTATGGTGTGTATGTTGTTTCCTTTCACCGAAAGACCATTTGCACAAAAAAGAGAATTAGTGTAAAAACTAGCATATGACAAGTGGTGTCTAAATGGATGATGGAAGGAAGGATTTGGACAGCAGTCAAAGCAATTATGAGTCTATAGACATCACACACCATTTGCTTCTGCTGTCTCGTGCAATCCATGGTTCATGCTTTTCACGTGAACTGGAAATAACCGTTGATGAAAGTGACCAGGTATTTCTCCAGGTAAATTTGTTCAGGTTCAGTCTGAGCACTGCTTTGGGCCACTACTTCTCCAAAATTAGAAGAGGTCAAAAGATAGAAACAGAGGAAACGGAAACCTTCATTCACACATTTATTCATTTTGCTTCCACTTATCCAGATGGGAGCAGGCTGAGAAGGTCAGTCCAGACTTCCCCAGCCTGAGAGTTCAGCTCCTCCTGAGGGAACTCCAGATGTTCCCAAGCCAACTGTGAGATATAATATCTGCAGCGGGTCCAGAGTCTGCCCCGGGTTCACCCTGTTCACCCCTGATTCAAGAGTCTAGTGGGTGCTGACCAGGGGGCTGTGAATGGAAATAGACAGTTTTCTATGTGTCTGTTTTTTTTTTCTGTTGAGAAAGGGCTGCTGTAGCCTTGGCATATTCTCTCTATTGTCCTCACTGGTTCTAATTCTATCCCAGCTAATGGAGTTTAGTGACTGTTAGTGTTTATCAGTATTTTGGCAACATTGTGACATTTTTCTGCCTTTGAGCCAGAGATATTTGCTCTGGTTTCTAGAGCACTAATGAGACAGCAGGGGCAACAAGCATCAGGCCAGCTGTTATAACTGTTCCCCCTCTTTGCATTGCTATTCCATTGTGACAAACATCATGTGCCCATGTTTTTTTTTTTTTTTTTCTGGTCTTTGTCCACCTTTTTTGATTTGTTACCTGACTGTGTTCACCTGTTTTGTGTTAGTCTTTGATTAGTGTGTCTATGTACACCCTGTTTTTCAATGTATTGCCACAAATTTAGTACTAACTTTAAGTCTGAGCCTTGTTTTCTTGTTTCCCAGTTTGTTCTGGTTGTCGCCTGTTTTGACTTATGGATATCCTGCCTATGTTTTTATCCCCACTATGGACTCTACGCCTTGTCCCATTGTTCAATATACAACACAGTGAGAATGAGTAACAATTTATCAGGAGTTATGAACTGAGAATGAACTGAAGGATAAACAGCATTCGAGTTCAGTGGTGCAAAGTGTCCAAGTCTGTTTAAACAGGTTTTGCCTTGATTTGGATTTCAGTGAGAAGAAAAGTTTCTGCAGAGAAAATGATTTAAAAAATAAAAATTAGCAGAACTGAGACAGCACCCTAGAAAGTCATAATGGTGGAATAAAAAAGAGAATAATAGCTGTTGTGATCTCCTGAATGTCTGAACTCCTGACTCACTCACTCACTTCCTCACACACATTCACACACACACACACACACACACACAAACACACGTAATGCATAGAGAGATAAAAGTGTAAGTTCACCAGAGTAGCAAACCAACGGAAAGAAATTAGCCACTTACCTAGAAAAAGCAATCTTTAAATCCCACTTAGAGTTTCCTGTTGGACCAAGAACAGCTCTCTTATCAGACTGAGTATTTTTTTCCAACTTTAAAGCAAATACAAATAGGGAAAGCTTTAAGATTTCATGACATTTGGTAGACGCTCTTTTGCAGCCAGGGCTAGTTTTTTTGCCTCGGTACCTCATGACGCTGCAGATGTTTCCTTCCTGTAAACTCTTTTACAATTATGGACAACACACAAATCTAAAATTCCAGAGGTCTGTCTGCAGTAGAATAAAACAAAGTCTGTACTTTTCTTTTCTTAAATTACAAATTCTTTCTCAGCAAATGCATGCATGTGCGTGTGTGTGTGTCCTTTATGAATCACATCTTCCTGTTTCTGTCTAACTCAGATGGTGTATGTTGAGTGATGATAGGTTTGACTATTGTACAGATGATTGCAGGTGTGTATAGACAGTCTATCATCTTTGACATCTTTATAATGTATCTTCATTTTGAGGCTTGGCAAAAGAGATGGTGCAATTATCCACGTGAGTGTTTGATTCAGAGTACTACAAAAGATCTCACCTCGGCTTTATGCAGCCATGTAAGCCGATGGTTTATTACATGACGAACGAAAACTTTGGTTCTCCTGCAGCGTGAGCATACGGGTCATCACACCATAGCTGCAATTCAGTGCCTTTATTGTTATGTCCTCAGGTATGCAGGAAATGAATTTCTTTGTAACTGACGCTTCATTTTAGATGTCATCTAATAACAGAGTGAGAATGAGAGAGAGAGAAATCCAAGTGGACTCTCAGAAGAATTCACAATGAATCTTATTATTCGAGATACACAACCAGTGAGTATCATAAATCTCATTTACATACCCAGAGGCTAAGATAGACTTCCTTTGGTTGCATCTGTTGTTTGTTTGTTTCTTTTTTAAATTAATTTCTTTTATTTTTTTCCTTTCAACAAAACAGTTTTCATGTTTTTCTCTTTTTTTTAACTGCCAAGAAAATCCCATGTGCTTTTAAAGAAAATCTGCACAATTCTAAGAGAGGACCTCAGAGGACTTTCAGTATGTGCAAAAATGATTCATCTTTCTTTCCATGCACCTCCTTATTAAATTCATACGACATAATAAATTATGAACTCAGGCAAACTTCAGAATAAATTACCATTATAACACAGAGCAGCCCCGACCTCCTTCCCTGCGGCCATTACAGTGGTAAATACTGGTTCGTAGAGAATACTGTTGGGGGCCTTTGGGGCAGGAAGAGTGACAGTATCAGAGAGATTGTTTCTGTCGTTCTGGATTTGCCAGACGCCCACTAGCATCACCCTGACCCCCTGTTTACATCATTGCGTCACGAGATAAACACAGTGCAGCAGAAAATCACGTTGCAAGCGAAGCACAGACTGGACATGGAACCACACATGGGATCACTAGATGCAGAGGTGACGTGTCTTGAGGCTTCAGGTTATATACGTAACTGACAATCAAAGACGTAAACACAACACAGCAATATTCTGCCTTAGCTGGATTTTCCATTTAGCTGGCCCCGAAAGCCTCTAGTGCGCTGCGATTTAGCATGATGATATCAAGTCACTGATGTAACCAATCATCAATCCCTTGAGGATCTGATTCAGTTGTGTTGAAGAGTGTTTCAGGAAAAATCCAACCTGATTGCATGTAAAATTCATTGGAATTCTGACAACCATCCAATTCTGTACATGTGATACGAAAAGCACTAACTCTGTTCCTCATGATAAGCTTATTCATTCATACAGCAATTTTTCATTAATTAGGTCAAATCAGTTGGAATTTGCAGACAATTCAAGGCTAAATATGATGAAATTTAGACACACAAGGGGTGGTTTTGATGATGACAAGTGTATTCTGTAGCACCAGCTACATTTAATGTTCTAGGGTTTGGAATCTGGGTACAAACTGGCCCAAATCTTTGCGCTTTATTTTATTTCGAGAATAATTGAATGGTCTGGTCCTTATCACTCCTGAGATACAGCCTCATTAACACTATAATTGTTAAAATGGTTTTTCGGTTGTTCCTCTGAAGGAACCCGTAACCCGTTTGTTCAGAGGGTAATTTCCTGGGTGATTTTTTTTACTAATTCAAGTTAAGTCTTACTGTCACCAAATTTAAACACTGCACACCAGTGACTACTCAATTAAATAAAAGGGCATAGATCATGGTTTAAAAATGTTTCATTTTACAAAATACACTAAATAAACTATGATATAAGTGCTGTTTCTACCAGTCAGCTGTATTTTATTGTCGTTTTGTTGGCACAAGATATTTTGATGGTAAAAGTATTTGGGTCGTCATGTCCTAAACACTTGGCCATGTCCTGAGGCAAAACGTTCAGTGTGCTCCATAACAAAGAGACAGCATCCTCCTGGTTCCCTCCACAAAAAGCCACTAGGCTTTTGGATTAATGCAGAAAAAAAGCTCTGTGACCAACAAAAGTTTATGATTCTTACACAGTTTGTTCATCAAGACAATCTTCACAAATGAACACAATGTTTCATGAATTTTGAATCGCAAGAAGTAAAAAGCTAAAGTACAGCTATGAAAACATTACACCACGGTCGCATGACATCAACGTCACCTCCACTAAGCTTCTCAGAACTCTTTCGATCTTTATTTCAAAAACACGCTCCCTGATTAGGATCTGCTGGGAAATTTTTGTGGATGAATCTGCCCTCTTCCTTTTGTGGGAATGTGTCTGTGTTGCATTATTTTGAAGAAAATTCAGTTTGTTTACATGTGCTTCTCTTTTGGATAGTTTTTCTTTGTGGCGTACAAATTTATTTGGCTTCTGCGGTTTTAATAAATTTTAAAGAATAAGCATATATTATATATATATTATATTTTATATATATATATATACTACATGTGTGTGTAGTATATAAATTGATAAATCTACAAGTAGGAAAGTTTGAGTTGGAATAGTTTGCAAGAGCGTAAGTATAAACACAAGGATGTTGTAATAGATGAATTTTCCTGAGTGACGACGTTTAATGTCCCCGACAACGTCTGTAATCCTATTTAGCCACTTGTTAGCAACCATCTTTTTCAAGACACATAAAAGCTTTAAAAAATCACAAGTGGGGTATTATTGATGCATTTTATGTCGTAGAATAAAACTTGAAAATATTGCGAGCTTGTGTTAACCACAGACCTTATTTCAGACATTTAACCAAAAACCCATTAAAAAAAACGCACTGACGTCATGATGATGGAACAGGAAGTGCAAGAATGCTAACTCATTTCTGGATTTTAGGACTCATTCCTTCAGGACTTCATATATTTCATATATTTGGATAGAGAATTTATTACCATAAGTTGAGCATGCAGCTTTTGTTGATATTGTCTCTATTTTCTTCACACCGAAGCTATTTTTGCACGATAGTCAGACTGTAGATGTCGGCGTCTACACCACTAGGGGGCCTGAACAGACAGGCTACATGTAGGACCCCTAGGTTCCGCCCTGTCAAAAAGGGTTCCAAAGTAAATCTCTTTTAATATGCTAAGTACTCTTAACTGTATAAAAACTGTCTGGATTCAGTCGCTTTGGATTTCTTTATATAAAAGCTTTATTGCTTTTGGTGCTTGACCAGGACTATACATTTGACCTCTTTTTGGATTCAAAAAAAAAAAAAAAAAAATCACGGTTAAATTATGCAATCATATATTCCCTATTTGAGGTGGTACAGACGTCCAGTACTGTTCTAGAGAAATGATAGACAGAAGCCATTACACATACACCTTTCAACAAAACTCAAATCACAGCCTTTGATAATGTGTATTCGCTGAGTAATGCAGATGTGTGCTTTATTGTGTCCAGGCTTGGCAGAGTGCATGTTCCAGTTGAAACAGAGATAGAGAAAATGCATGGTGTCCATTTGCTAAATGACTCAGCGAGGATGTACAGCATGAAAAACTTTTCCTGCTGCTTCCTCATCATGTCTCAATTAGGCCCGAAAGGCCGTGACGCAAAAGCCTTTCTGTGCAGAAAGCGATCTCCTCATCACGCTCTGCACGGCTTGATCTCTCACTGCTGCTGCAATGAAAATGTACTTTTACGACCGGAAGTGCTTCATCAAATGCTATGAATCAGTGTGTGCTTCTTAAAACAGATTTTCAGAGCTTTGAAGGGTTCCCTGGAGTTTTGCACATCAAAATAATGATTGTCGTTAATGTATCATCATCCTGCAGTTATATTACAAAGCTTACACACACACACACACACACACGCACATTTCACTGATGAATCTTCCACATTAGAAGCATGACTAACGAAATAATGATCAAATTAAGACTTACGCTAAACACTGTCTGACAGCAGGAACAGGGTTGGAGTTAAACTCTACAGATGAACAGATATCTGAGAGAAGGTCAAACAAGCTAAAATTTGCAAATTGCTAAGCCAGACCAACATTGATTCAAAGCCAAGTGACCAATCAGCGGCCAATCCACTGCGAGTCTAGAGACTCCAGTCTGGTGCCTTCTCCCGTCTCAGCACTAAACCTTAATACATAATCAATCCATTAAACAAAAGAGTTAAAAAAGCAATTGAGCAATTTCTAAAGGCTTCAGGAGTGAAGGAAAAGTTAAAGAAAGGAGCTAGCTCCCCAACAAACGAATGCCAAAAGGACAACAGACAGCTTTCTTCACAACCTCAAAATGTCAAGAAAAACCATGAAAGAAAAGGAAAGACAAAAGAAAGAAAAGAAATGCACTTAATTATATTTAAAGTATACTGAAAGAAAGCTGTAAATGTACTAACAAATGTGTGTAGTCAGTTAAAACATGCTAAATGTAGTATATTCATCTCAAAATGTTTTTCATTGGTACTTTTAATTGTATGTATATATAAAATAGTATTATATTTAATATAGTAAAATATACAGGTAGTGTACATATATATATAAAACTACATATTCACTGTGAAATAAGCTCAAATTTAGTTTAACAAAAAATTACACTTATTAGACGAATCTAGTAGATTTCATGTATATTTTTTGCAAAATGAATTAAATTTATTTAAAAACACAAAACAAAATTTAATTTTAAGCATATTATGAACATTATTGAATATTGAATTATTTAATGAATATTAAAAACTTTACTTACATATGTTTTAAGTGAATTCTATAATATTTTCTATAACATAAAATATGGTTTGTTTTTTAATTACAAATTACTTCACACAATTATTTTACATAGATTTAATATTTTCAAGAATTTCTGACTGACCCAATATGCAATAAAACTATTTATTTATTTATTTATTTATTTTCACCATAATTATGTATTATTTTCTATTTCTTTAATTTCTATTGGTTTATTTAATTGATATAGGTATCAGTACATTGCTTGCATTGACCACAATAATAATGTACTAAAGTTTTCACATTACAGCATGAGCACTCATTATAGATGAGAGTATGTGCTCCTAAACATTAACAACATGCTGCACAAATAAACAGTTTTGGCTAGAAAGAAATCAGTCCCAGACTACTTCATACTATTCCATGGTTTTATTATTATTATTATTATTATTATTATTATTATTATTATTTTTATTATTATTATCTTCTTCTTCATCATCATCATCATTAGGGCTGCTACTGTCCTTGTTTAGGAAAAATCAAACCTAATTTTGACGTCTTTTGTCAGAGGCTCAGCTTTGCTAGCTTATACTGTATATACCTCCTAGCCCTGGTTAGATCTCATCTAGATCTCCTGATGAAGGGATGCACACAGGAAATGCCAAAGCAGCATAAATTTAGAGCCCTATGAGCCATCAGTAGTATTAGTATTAAAAAAATCAGTTGTCCTCTGAGAATCAAGACAAACTCCATCAGACAGGTATGACGCATACACCTTCACATGTACACAAACAGGATGAATAGTTTTTATCAGCACCTTAGCTCTCTCTCTCTCTCTCTCTCTCTCTCTTTCTCTCTCTCTCTCTCCACCTCATATTTCTGCATGGTGTCTAATCATTGTCTGAATGACTTCATCTGAATGTGTGGGATGATTATTATTTTTTTTTTTTACAAGATTTATTATTAGTTCTAAAATAAGTTAGAGTATGGAGAGATGGTGATGTGCAGCTCGTCCCCTGATAGCTGTCACGAAGTGGAGGCTGACGCGGATGCAAACGCGGATGCAAACGCGGTTTTAGTGTTTTATTAAGGAGAACTGGCAAACAAATCCAAAAACGTGAATCAAGACGTAAACAGTGAACAGGCAGAGGTCAGGCAATCAGCAAACAACAATGTCAGGAACAATCCAAAATACAAAAACCAGGAAGTAGAACGAGATCAAATATCAGGATATCACAGCGCAGTATAAACGGCTTGGTAAGGTCAGGTACGTGCACACTGAGCATTTCTTTGCATTAAGTGTGAGTTTGTGAGTCCTGTTTATAGTGCTGGATGTACAGCAGTTGAAGATAGGTGTGCATGATCAGAGGTCTGGTGATTGGGAACGTGACAAAGTGCGTGTGTTATGGGAAGTGTAGTCTGGGGCAGCCATGTTTGTAGGCCACAGTGGGTTCTGGGAATCAGAGCTCATAGTCAGTACTTGGGTAGACCTAACAATAGCACACTGGCATTTGCATCTGCTTTTGCATCTGCATTTGCAACAACACTGTGGTTTAAACTGAGTTTCTTTTTTTCTTTTTTTTCACATGTGTACAGAAGTCAAGCTAAATGAGGTTGTTGCATTTGCTAATTCTTCTGTGATGAGATTGAATCTCAAAATGCAATATGAACTATTTTGGGAAGCTTTCTTGTTGTATTAGACATAAGCTTGAGAAACATTAATAAACTTGTGGTCTCATTTTGTCTTCAAATGGAACAAAAAGCACTTGACTAAATTTAATACCTGCCCATTGGTGGTTCATTTCTGCATGCAGTCACTGCTAACCATGTAGCTTTAAGGCTGAATAAATCACACTGAGTGGAAAAATGAATCTTTATTTTTTTATAGACAGTGCTCTGTATTTTGCCTTTTTATATAGAAATGTCCTATGCATATTCATTAAAGCAAACCTGCACACAAGACAAGACCTGTTAAACTGCTCATGTGAAATGTGCGACTCTCAATAGACAATTAGTATATTAGTTTGCATTTTTTTTTTGTTTTTGCTGGTGGAATCAATATTGCGTGTGTTTTTACATACACAAGCCTTTAGAAATCCACAGCGTTAGTGTGATTACTGGAACTTTTCTGCTTTTAACATTAGCCAAAATCCTTGCTTATGAAAACATGCTTTGCTAATAACTGTATAGAATTGATATATTCTGATCAATGGCCTATAAATTATAAAATTATCAAATTTAGCATTAACTTAAATTATCTTTGTATTTTTTATAGCCATAATGAATAACTATAACAGTGAATTTTTTCTAGCATGTGTGCTACTGTGCTAACTGTTAACATGCACCATGATGACCTTGTCTGATGTCCAATCTGTCCAAGCCAGCTTTAGAGATCACCAATTATTCCTATTTCTCTCCTCTGACACACTAATTAGCTGTGAATGAGCAGAATCAGGTATTTTACAATACAGCAAGTGCAGAATGTTGGGGGCGGAGGACTAACTGTGATGTTCCGCTATCACACACTGTACAAATAATTAATTCCCTCTGGTTCACAGACTTTCATTAAAAAATTCGACATTAAAAAAGCAGACAGCATCCTGCTCTTTCCCCTTGGCTCTAAATTAAAATCCGTTTTACATCCCAGAGTAGCCAGAGGTGATGGATTAAACCCAGTCTTTATTATTTTTTAATTAGGTTTTGTCCAAGAATCAGCTTAAGCACATTTTTCTTGTGCAATATGTGTGGATTGAGGAGCAGTGCTAAGTCCGGCACCACTATTTTACGACAATATTAAATACATAAATATGACACTATTCATTATTTAATAGTTTCTTCCATTTAAAGTCCATGATTTTTTTATTTTTAACTTTTGCTGTTCACATGGAGAACACCAGAGGAGAAAGCAGTTTAATCAGAGATATTGCACTTATCTCGAGGAGTGATGAGTTTTTTGGGGTTTTTTTAGATAAAATTATGAATTAACCTAAAGTGAGGTGTAAGTGTAGCAGACAAGTGCTCGGTCAGCTTATCCTTCAAAACCATGGTTACAGTCCTCACACCTTCCTTTACAGGAGATCATGCTGAATCAACAAAAATAATGGCATTGTTTTTATTTTAAAAAATCTGAATATCTGAATCTAAATTAAAAATGTAATAAAATACAGTATAAACTGCGCACACATTACAACCTCAATTTAGTACCACATGGCTTCATTAAGTTATGCACATAGGCAACTGTTGAAGAGCAATATAAAAATAATAAAATATTTTCTGAACTGCTGAATAATGAAGGTGGAATGCATACTGTTAAACCAAATTTGCAGTAAGGGAGTAAGGTAAGTAATTACAGCCAGGGATAATCATGCAGCAATATATTGACTTCTACTGGATGTTTAATTCAGTGCTCGCCATCTTCTCATTCATATGTCATCATATTACTCTTGTTTATTTTTCATTTTTAACTTGTCTCTTGCTTTTTTTTGTTACATCATATTACATGCTATATGACAGCAAAGGAAAAAAGTGCTACTTCCCTCTTCGGTCTGCATTTTCTATCCCTGTTTTTTTTCAGACTTAAAGGCAAGTGGTTGTGTTTGAAGGTAGTGGTCTAGACATTATTGAAAACCCCGTCTCTGACACGTCTACTTGAAAAAAATCTGACAACGTCAGAGGTGTGAACTACACGCCGGTAATTCACATAACCTGAATGGGGAGCCCAGGAAATCGACTTAAGCATTAACCCATCTCTGATGATACAGGAAATAACTTTCTCTGTATCGCTATTGATGTAACTTTTGGATTTTTTGCTCTAAGAGATCTTCTTATATTATATGCCCAGTCTTGCTGTGTGCCTCTTCTCAGACGTCATAGAGTGTAATAAATATGACAATAACACAGCACCTGCTAACCACTGTCATAAAGCCACCATCATCAAGCACAATTGGATATTACGCACAGGTCCGAGTGATACTGAAATACAATCTCAAGTGGTCATGCAGTGACTTCAAAGTATTCTCTTCCTCCTCGTCCGCCTCCTCCTCCTCCTCCTCGTCCTCCTCTGTGTTTCCTGTGGCATGAGACTAGAGGTCCCTGATGACGCCAAACACAAATCCAAAAAACACTTGTATATAATTGTTAATGTGGATCTGCACCTTCTGTTCATCAAGAGGACATATGCACAGGCATACAGCCTCAATCTGTGTAGATCTTCTCAAAGACACTTAACAATGTAATAAATCTGCAGTGACACAGTTGTCCACTTGTATAAGCATTATAAGACAAAGCCTAAGGAACAGAAAATGTACTTTTGTATGAGTTCGTATGCAAAATTTGCTTTTATCCTAAAACAAGGTTAATTATACAAACCTAAAGGTTTATTTCATGTTGAGTGAACAACTGCCACATTGTCCAGCAATATAGTTGGGCTCTAGGCCAACAGACTCACAAAGAAGAGCCACGGGATTCAAATCAAATGGTTCACAAATGGTTCTCAGTCAAATATGCCTACATATTTACCAAGAAGCAATGTGCTCAAGTTTTAAAAGCCTATAAATTGCCAAAAGACGTGCACTCAACAACATCAGGAGGCAAACTATTCCAAATCTTCACAGAAGTATGGAGAAAGGATCAAGTTGATGGGTCCTGGCCCTTGGAATGGACAGAGCATGCTGGGGTGTCAAGACACTCCCTCTAGTGGTTCAACATGAGGTATATGGGGTTGGGAGCAGAGCCTTCAAGTCTAGGGGCAATGGTCTGAGTGTGTCTTATAGACAGCAGACACAGCTACTTGTCTCCTGTGTTGAAGGCTTTGCATAAAGTTACTCTCTTATGAAGGACTTAAGATATCAATTACTTTCCTTTGGATGTTATGCAGGGCTGCCAGAGATGTTGGAGAGGCACCTTTCCAAGAAAGTGATACATACACCGAACCTATGAATTGTACACACATACATATTGCTGACCTTTCTAAGGGCACCAAGCTTCTACCCAGCCTTCTTTGTGATGTTTGAAATGCGCTTATCCCATAGTAGCTTGGTGTCAAATGTAAGCCCCAGGATGTCTAGGTGTTTATGAACAGCTTTGGAGTACCATTAAAGGTCCTATATGTGACCCTACAACAGAGGGTTTCACTTTCAGGAAGAGTGTAAGGTAGAATATTATTGGGTAGCTAAGAATCCTTAAATATCCACAAAAGAATTTTATAAAAGAAGCCTTGGAAGAAGAATCCTTAACTATCCAAAGATGCCTTGAGTAGTTCTTTGGATGGTTCCTCTGGCCAGCCCTTAAGATTACCTTTAGGATGGTCAGAACCCTTTAAATAGCCAAAGAACCATTGAGATCTGAACCACTGAGATCACTATCTGGTGGCACAGTGCATAGCATTGCCACCTCACAGCTCCAGGGTCCCCGGTTTGATCCTGAGCTCCGATGTCTGCATGGGTTTCCTCTGGGTTCTCCAGTTTCCTTACACCTCCCAAAAAAACAAACTACTCTAAATTTCCCTTTGGAGTGAACGAGTGTGTGTGAATGTATATGGGCGTGGTGCCTTGTGATGCCATCCTATCCAGGGTGTGTTCCTGGAATAGTATCTGGATCTATCACAACTGTGACCAGGCTAAAGAGATTATTGAATAGGAACATAGGAATAAACAATTCTGAAAAAAGTCAAAAATAAATAAGTAATTACAATAAAGTAAGAACAAGGAATTGGGTAAAGGATGGAAATGTAAGTGTATGCTCAAAAAGTGTTTATTTGGTGGGATTTCCAAAAGGTTTATAGCAGAGATTGCAATGAGGCAGACAGGAATCTAGTAGCAACAGGGGAACAGGAAACACTGACCATATAAGGAAAAGAAGACAGAATGACAAAAGAGTGCAAACATGATGAGCATACTTATACACCAGGAAGATTGTCTGAAGAGGTACGTGGTGATGACAGGGTGTCAATCCATGCACTAACTCACTGAACTGCAGTATAGAAATTTAGTTATGACTGCAAACATGCACCAGTAATTCAGGAACCGATGCTGTCCATGCCCTTGAGCTGACTTCCTTCTTGTTGCCCAGGGCAACCCATGCGAGTCAGTACTTTAGCCAAAGATTTCATCTGTGGTTTCTTGCTTAGCCCAAATCTGCTCCAGTTTAACACATGTGGACATAGTTTTTTCTACAGAAAGAACATTTTTTTGGAGTTTCCTAACTTATATGCACTCTATATGTACAAACTTAACCATATACACAACCCTAAGATAAATGACTTCACCTCTGTTGATAAATGATGATGTACAATGGCTAATAATATGCTAATTACAGCTTAATGAATGTGGTGGAGCTCTGACGTATATAACAGCATTCGGAAAACCACAACACTGCGTACCAACAGCCCCTGTGAGAGGGAGACACAGTATGTGGGTCTGCTAAGGGCACTTCATTTATGCTAACTTATGCACTTATGCTAATCTTAATGCTAATACATTGAGATCTGCATAACATTAACATTATTTCCCCTACATCACTACTGAGAGCTTTAACTTGGCCTAATGCACATTCAGAATAGAATAGAATAGAAGTATTATACATACATATAATGCTACTTTGTTCATATGTATCCTTACATATGCGGAGTCCTGAAAAAGCCCTTCACATAGTGACATTTTGACATTTTTCTGAACTGAAATATGTTCATCTTCAGCATGCAAAAGGAAAATTACAGTCCAAATGTTGTGCAGGAGCATCTCAGATATTTTGACATCCAGTATTTGATTACAAACAGAATTGTTAGCCTTATATCTGTCTCACTATATCATTTATCTATCTAGCAACTTGATCAAAGCATGGCATTCACGGTGTAAGAAAATCACACTTAGCTAGAAAGATCTTAGTCTTCTTTATAGAGACTCACTGTTTTCATCACCATGTTTGTTAAACTGGCTCCTTATCCAACATAATCTTTACAGAAAGGAAATAAATCATATTTGGTGAAATATGCTTATGTTTTTTGTCTTTTTTATTCTGATGACGTTTTATTCTGATGACGTTTTCCCAGAAAGCCCCGCATTATAAAGATCGTCAGACTGGTTTTCACTTCAGGGTTTGGCAATGGAAACAATGGAAACAACATTTATCACTGAGTTACATTTTTTGGTTGTTTGTTTTATTTGTACTTTAGCTTAAAAATGGATTTGTAGAAGTTTGTGAAATGTGGGTGAAGTTAGCTCACATACTGTATGTGGGCAGTGGTAGCTCTTCTGGGCTACTAATGGGAAGGTCATGGTTCGTTTCCCAACACAACCAAGCTGCCACTGTTGGGTCCTTGAGCAAGACACTTAACCCTCAACTGTTATGTTGTATCCTGTCTCCAATGGAAGTGGGTTTACAGTTGCTTAAGGTTATGTTTGGGGGGTAGGACCGAGGTCTAGCTGGAGGGGGTGTGGGGATTTTGGTTTGGAACCATACTGAAATATTTTAGGACAGTTCCAAATGTATTTGTGGGTGGTTAACATGACACACGTACAGCGCGGCTCATTATATACCGTACATGTTAAAAAAAACAGATTTGCACAGTAATTGCTCAGTAATGATCTTCATAAAATGGCAACATTACAATTCCTCCGTATTTAACCACCCCAGACATCAAATGAACACATTTAATTGGCTACCAGCTGCTACTGTTAGAAACCCATCATGATTATGTACTTTTTTCCTCATTTCTGTTTGAAAGCTACTAGCTACACTCTGAGCATAGGGTTTTCAAGGTTTATAATGTAAATTTTATAATGTATAAAGATGTCATTTTCCTTCTATTACTAGCATGCTGTTTTAGTAATTTTCAGTGGAACGGTGATAAACATATTTTATTTCCTATGCCTATTAACATTGGTAATAAGCCAAGACTGGTTAGCCTGGATTGTCACTTATATAAGATTAAGCAATAAATTTTGAATACCATCACCACCACCACTACTACTACTACTACTACTACTACTACTACTGCTACTACTACTACTACTACTGCTACTACTACTACTACTACTACGACTACTAATACTGCAATCCAAAATTCATAAGCGCATCACACTCATCAGTTTAATTGCTCAGATTGCCTGGTGATTTTATTTATCATATTTCCACACCCTCTTCCTGAAATTAATTCCTGGCTATGTGATTAGAGTAGGATTAGCATTTGTACCCTTTCATTTTCCTTGATTCATATCAAACTGAACAAAAAATCAACCACATTGCCCTTCTTATTTATGAAATCAGGCAATGGTTTGCAGGTAAAAATCTGCATGAAGTTAGTGTTATCTGACAGGATTTTCATCACATGCCTTTCCACAAACCGACAAAACAACCCACAGTGACCCATAATAAAAATAAAAATAATAAAAAGAGTTTAACTAATAATGTGATGTTTCAATTTGATGGGAATCTAATTCCCATAGTGCATTTGCCTTTTCTCTGTTGTCACCTTGAGACGTTGTTCATTATGGAGATTAGATGAGATATAAGAATGATAAGAAACTGTGTGGTCTGTAGATTCTGTCACTCAAAGAAAGCCAAGCAAAAACAAGAAAACATGCACACAAGTTATGATGTATAGTAAATTCTTGCAGCAAAACGTACGCATAAGTATTGGATTCAGTAATGTCATTTGTAATGGAGTTCACTGGACAATCCAAATGGGATAAAGTGTCTCTGTAATTTGCCTAAATTACTACAGAGGGCAGAGATTCATAGCCACTTCATAGCAACAAACACAACACAGCACACAGCCGTGTCTATTACGGTTTAGTGATCGCATTACTATAAGGTCGATTTGAAGAGGACTGTTATTACTGTGGCAGTTCTCTGTTTGGCAAAATTATAGAAGGTAATGCTCTCTGAAATTCAGACTTTTCTAACTATGGGATTTGCCAGTTTCTATTGTGTTAAAATTACACATGTTATCCATAATCACGGAACTACTCAGAAAGCATTTTGGATTGATTTCAGATAAAGGAGTTGTAGGGAAAGCTGTAACAAACTTGGCCCTCTTTTTAATCTAAAACCTCTGTTATTTTTGATTTGAATTCTCCTCACAATTCAGAAACTGAATGAAAATTCAGGTCACTACAAGCAGAACAAATATTTTGACGTTATCGTTGTTGCTCTAACATCCTAACATAATGTTACTGAACCGTTTAGAACAAACCTGTTCCTTTTACGTAGGCTGTATGCAGGAATTAAATAATAAAAACTTGTAATGTCCTATAAGTATTTAAAGCTTGGATTGTTGGTTCCAGCTTTATTTGTGCATTATTTAAATTATTATTTATGTCTGAATGAAAGAGCTGAACTGGTGTATTCCTACCTTGCATCTAGTGGTGTCAGGATTGGCTCCAGATCCACCACGGCTCTGATGAGTATAAAGCGTTTACTGAATGAATGAATGCAAGATTTTGAAATTTCACCCTGTCTGAAACGTACTCAGAAGCAGAAGAACATTTCATAATGTTGGTTGTGCTTCATTCTCCACTGCATTGATTAATCTCATGACTGCAAGTGCCTTTAAAAGACATTCAGAGAGAATTCACTGCTGTGATTTACACCATTTGTGTACCACCAAACTACTCAAAATGTTATTCTGTGGTTTGGGACACGTCCCAAGTGTTCACGACTCTGAGGATATAATAAGATGCTTTATCGTGCACATCAACTTGACTGTCACAGTTACTGAGTACCAGATGAAAGAGAAAAACCTCTTGGATGCTACACTGTAATCTTGCAGTGCTATGCTCTTGGCTTGCATCTATCTGTTTAGACGATAGATCTGCACATTTCCGATGCCAAAAGATCTGAACTATCCCGCATACCGTGTAGATAACGAACTTATCACTTCTAGTCGCTTCTGATGTGTGTATTTTTATTACCCCATCTGTGTTCTCAGTGTTTTCTTACCTAATCCATGTATTTTGTTCTCCTGCTTGTCAAAAAAAAAAAACTTTAGAGGATAGCTGGATAATGTTAGCACAAAAGCTAAAACACTGAGCAATAAATACACACACTGAAGCAGGCAGGACAACACACACTTGAAGGCCAAGGAAAATCCATCTTTCTCTTATGAAAATGATCATTTTTATGACTTTTACATTTAAAAATAAAGACTTTGGTTTGTTTGCCTGTCAAACTCTCTCTCTCTCTCTCTCTCTCTCTCTCTCACCTGATTGGTTGCTGGCTCTCACCTGTCAATGTGTAGCTGGACTACTTTCATGCCTAAAGATGGGGCATGATGACATTTGATGCATCTGAGCTGTTTTGCAAGATGTGTATAAACTTTAACATGAAGGCGGACATTGAGAAATATATGAAGTTTTTTTTACCTTGTATCTTTGTGCGTAAACTGAAGCTATGAAATGTCATTGGCTGTTTTGTACCAAATGTACAGTATATAATCATATCTCTAGTGTGTTGTTTAGAGGTAATGCATAAATAATAAGCTAGTGAGCTAAATGAAATGTTGAAACGAAAAATGACATTATTACCCAGCAACAGATTTCAAAAGAACTTTTCTGTTGTAATTAGGTCATGTTGGACAATAATACAGGAAACCTTAAAGAGATAATGCACTGGAAATGTACTAGTTCTACTAACACCAATCCATATTCCTAGTACTGTCCTGTGTCTACTAGTTCTAGTGTGTTTTGTTTACTTCCTCTGACTGCACATTTCTGTCTTATGATTATGGATTTGCCATGTTTTTTCCCATTTACTGCTCATTGCACTGTACAAACTGTTAGATGTAGAAAACCCCTCTGATGTTCAGATGTCATTTAGACTCGAATGAAAGAATAGAAATTAATAATCACCGCACACTCTGCATGACACCATATAGCTGAACAACATGTTTTCAGACTAGAGCTTTGAGTAAAGAGCCCCTGTAGTGTTTTTTCCAGTGAGGACAATCCCTGTTCAAGAAAACCACTTGGTCTCACACATAGCTTGTGACGCTATCATGGTATTCTTCTGGGCATTGCAATGCCTGTTGCTCGCAGGAAGCTGATTGGAAGTAAACAGTTTGTGAAGTGGAGCTGATTGCCTCCCTTAGCTGGAGGTGAAATTGCTTTGGAGAACATGCAAGTGGGAGAAACTGTGTGTGGGTGTGTATTTTCTGGCAGACAGAACACCGTCAGTTCAACACTGGAGCACCAGGGTGTTGGTTAGCACTGTGGTCATTGATGAATGTGTTTATTTCAACAATTTTGGAATTAAAGTCCCCATGAAATGGCTTCTTAGCTGTAATTTGGTTCTGTATGTTGACGTATTTCCGTCTGAAACCGGAAGTCAGAGTGATGTTGTGTTGAAGTTCTTGACTGACTTATACAACAGACAATAGCTTTTGAGATACGCTACCAAACCACCCCCCACCCCCCGGCTCTAAACAAACCTGACAGTAGCTTAGTGAGCTAGCTAAATATGAAGAGCAGTGAAGAGATAAAGAGATTAGAGATTTTGTAAATGTGTCAAAGTGCATTTCAAAATGCACTGCCCTGAAATTCATTTACTCATGTGAATAAGATCACGAGAAAAATGAACATGTTAAAATAATTATTCATCAAAAAAACAGTGCATGTTAAAGATCACATGAAAAAAAAAATCATAAATCATGTGCAAAAAAAAAAAAAAGAAATCATATGTGAAAACAAATAAATCAAATAAATCAAAAATCACATTATGGTGACATTGTGTGTGAAAAAAAAAACACCTTGTATGCATATGCACTGAAAACATTTCAGTTTTTAATTTTTAAAAAGGTATTTTTTCATTTTTTTCACACACAATGTTTTTTGACTTAAATAGCGTGAAATCTTCCCAACCAATGACAACGTCTTTTATAATGTCACCAGGTGCAATTTGCTCAAGAATATTTTTTGCAGAATTTATGTCTAGAACTTGGTTTATTTTTTGACTATATATTTTTTGACTATATATATATACATAGCGTGTCTGTTTACTTTTTTACAAAGTCAAAAGACAAGTTGTGTGGGTCAGCGTGGTGTTTGTAATGGAAAGATGAAAACATGTGTGTGTTTCACTGTATGTTTCACTGTGTGTGTCACTCTGTGTTTGCTGTGCTATCGCTTTCTTGTCCTCAGCAATAATGAGTGCTAGTGGTGTGGTTTCAGCACTGTAGGGGTTAATTCAGCGCTGAGTGTTTCGTTCTGCAGGTTGGCAATCTCCTGGTCCTCGTTGTCCCTCACTCTCTTTCAGGTCAGCTGTCTGTTCATGTGAGTCAGGTGAAAAGATTGGCAGCTCTAGCATTAAACTCTCTGAGAAGTGTGTTCCCTGTGAGTCAGATCTCAAATGGATGGCCTTGGGCCCACACACATATACACACACACACACACACACACACACACATATATATACACACACCACTTCCGGTGGTTTCCTTTGAAAACAGATGATCAAGGTTAATTCCTGTTAATTAATTAGTGTCTCCGTTTTCAGTCTCTCAGTATAAGGACCTCTTTTGTCAAGAGAACAGTGACATCAAAAAACTGTGAGTGTCTGAGAGAGAGAGAAAGACAGAGAGAGAGATGGAGAGCAAGATCTTCCTGTTCTCCATCAAAGTGGGACAGTCCACTGAAGGAAAGTAAAAACACACACACACACACACACAGGCACGTGTCACACCTGGCATGAGGGCAGTAAAGGAAAATGAATCCTATTCAGGTTCTGATGATTTATTGTGTGTGTGTGTGTGTGTGTGTATATATATATATATATACATATACATATACACACACACATACACACACACATATATATATAAAATAAATAATCAGAATTCATTTTCCTTTACTGCCCTCATGCCAGGTGTGACACGTGCCTGTGTGTGTGTGTGTGTGTGTTTTCTCTTTTCATCAGTGGACTGTCCCACTTTCACTATATATATTGTGTATATGTACTTTAAATTTACAAACACAGCATCTTCTGACTTTGTATTCATAAATGTAAGCAAAAAAAACGTGTTCATAAGCATATACAGTACAAAGATATGTTTAAAAAATTATACTGATAGAGAAAAAAGTATTCAGACAGCAAAATGACTCACATTAGTACTTTGTTGCAAAGACGTTGTTGAAAGTGACAGCTTTGATATGTCAACGGTAAGAATCCATTTGCTTTTAGCAGCATTGTGGGTCAATTTTGGGCCGTTCCTCTTGACAACTCATCTTCACTTCCCCAAGGTTAGAGGATCCCTCTTATGAGCTCACAATTTCAAAATCCTCCATAAATTAGAAATTGGAATTTAAGTCAGGAGATTGGCTGGGCCATGCAAGACCTTCTTGAATTATTTTGGCTGTATGTTTGGTGTTGTTGTCTTGTTGATCTTTTCCCCAGATTCATGGCTGATGGTGTTAAATTCTCCTCTAGTATGTCTATTGTAAACTGCTCCATTCATGTTTCCTTCAATGACATAAATGCCCGAGTACCACTTGCAGAGAAGCAGTCCCATATCATGATGCTCCCATCACCGTGCTTCACTGTGGGTATGGTGTTCATATGCACAACCCTTCTTTGTCGGTCCATAACAAGTTTTATTTTTGTTTTATCTGATCAGATTAAAGAGTTCCAAAAGAGTTCTGCTTTGTCTACATGTTCTTAGCCGGACATCTCTGTGCTTCATTTTTAGCAGAAGAGTTTTGTATGAGGTGTAAAAACAGAGATGACTGAGGTGCAGTTCATTGCTTATTGCTCTCTGTGAAACTCTTGTTCCGGCTGCTTTCAGGTCATCCTGCACCTCTTTTTTCGAGTGACTGCTAGCTTCTGTCTTAGCTTCCTTATCATTAGTCTGAGAGAACACTGTGAAATCTTGTGTGACACACCTGTCTGGGGGACGATTAGTTATGGTTCCATGAACTTTCCACCTGCATATTATTGAACCAATTGTTTTGACAGAGATGTGTAATGTCTTTGCTATGGCTCTGTAGATATTTCTATTTTAGTGCTCTTTAATAATGTTGTCCTTGAGAACTTTAGGAAGCTCTGTCACCTCCACCATGATTGCTATTTGCGGCGTGAAATCTTCCCAACCAATGGCAACGTCTTTTATGATGTCACCAGGTGCAATTTGCACAAGAACATTTTTTGCAGATTTTTTTTTTTTTTAAATAGGGTCTGTTTACTTTTTTACAAAGTCAAAAGACACTATGTTGAAGTTGTGTGGGTCAGTGTGGCGTTTGTAATGGAGAGATGAAAACGTGTGTGAGTGGGTGTGTGTGTTGATATATGTACAGGGTTTGCAGTTTAAGCTTTCTTAAAACTCAGGAGCTTCCCTTGAGTCTCTCTGTGTTTGCTGTGCTATCGCTTGCTTGTCCTCAGCAATAATGAGTGCTAGTGGTGTGGTTTCAGCACTGTAGGGGTTAATTCAGCGCTGAGTGTTTCGTTCTGCAGGTTGGCAATCTCCTGGTCCTCGTTGTCCCTCACTCTCTTTCAGGTCAGCTGTCTGTTCATGTGAGTCAGGTGAAAAGATTGGCAGCTCTAGCATTAAACTCTCTGAGAAGTGTGTTCCCTGTGAGTCAGATCACAAATGGATGGCCTTGGGCCCACACACATATACACACACACACACACACACACACACACATATATATACACACACCACTTCCGGTGGTTTCCTTTGAAAACAGATGATCAAGGCTAATTCCTACAGTGTCTCCGTTTTCAGTCTCTCAGTATAAGGACCTCTTTTGTCAAGAGAACAGTGACATCAAAAACTGTGAGTGTCTGAGAGAGAGAGAGAGACAGAGAGAGAGATGGAGAGCAAGATCTTCCTGTTCTCCATCAGTGAAAGTGGGGCAATCCACTGATGAAAAAGAAAACACACACAGGCACACACACACACACACACACACAGAGACGCACACAGGCTTGTGTTACACCTGGCATGAAAGGTGCTGCAGAATATATAGTGTAGAATAAGGGCAGTGAAAATGAATCCTTTTCAGGTTCTTCATTATATCTATAAGCTGCTCAACTTTTTTTAGTAGGTGCAGAACTCAGGTCAGGTCAACTCGGGTGAGTTTCCACTCAAGATGTGCTGAACTCAATCTAGTAGCACCATCTTAGCCACATCTCTACAAATTCAGACAGAGAAACGTACACTCACCACCCATTTTATTAGGAACACCTGTACACCTCCACAATTATTCAATCAGCGAATCATGTGGCAGCAAGGAGATTCATAAACCCGTGCAGAAATAGCTTAAAGCGCTTCAAGTAATACTCACATCAACCATTATGTGAATGGTTGTTGGTTTGAAATATTTCAGAAACTGCTGATCTCCTGGGATTTTCACACACATATGGCTTTAGATTTACGCAGAATGGTGGGAAAAACAAAAACCATCCAGCGAGCGGCCGGTCCGTCAGCAGAAATGCCTTGTTGATGAGAAAGGTGAGAGGAGAATAGCCAGACTGGTTTGACTCAAACAGTAACTCAAACAACCACTCTTTACAACCGTGTTGAGCAGAAAAGCATCTCAGAATGCACTACACATCAAACCATAAGGCAGATGGGCTACAACAGAAGAAAACCACATCAGGTTCCACTCCTGTCAGCAAACACCTGGAATCTGAGACCACAGTGGTCACAGATGCACTGGAAATGGGTTTGAGGTGTTGTGCAGGCTTTTCTGCTCACCGCGGTTGTAAAGAAGACGTAAAGCAATGACAAAACACTGCAAATGAACCTCTGAATCATGAGGTGGTTCCTAGCCTGATGACACCATACAGAGTTGCCTGGGAAAACACTACACCTGGTGGAATTTCGGCATTTTCTAATATATGAAGCTCGAAATGCATTTCTCGATTGTATTGTCAACCATAAGTACAGTTCCAGCCTTTTAAAGTCTGAAAAGGGAGAAACTGCATGTAAAAATTCCACCGAAAGACATCAACACTGTCATGGTAGCGCCAAAGGGGAGCAGAACTACACTACCCATCAGCCCCTGCATGTCACATGTCTCAATCACTCTTACCTGTGTCTCATTATGGCTTTTTAGCAAGTTTTAGTTTTTCAGTGTCTCATTAGCTTTGTTTCCAACCCAAAGATTTAGCGCATTGAAATATTTACCGATATAGCTGATGGAAATGCAAATCATCGATACAATTTTCCAAGTGTCGTCATAATCTTATTTCATTTAACTTTAGTGCATAAATTCTATGTCGATTGTTTGTCAAAAGAAATAGCATTGGCGCAAGAAAATATGTCACATGACAGAATTTATCCACCTGTCAGAGTAAGAATAGGGGTGTGGATGCCATCCAGTGCACCGTAAACCTGTGGCACAAGATGCGCCAAGGAATTACGGTATGCAATTTCATTGGCCTCTGCTACACCAGACAGCCTGATATAACGAGGCATTGTTTTTCTTTAATAGCTGTACACACAGCATATACACATCGATGGACGGTCGTTTTACTAACCCCGAATGTTTCCCCTACTACTCTGTGCTCGGCGCAGGCTGCCATCTTGAACAGGGTGATAGCAATCCACTTTAGGGTCGGAACCAGTGGTATGTGGCAAACTGTGATGGGCACAGGTCTCCACCACTACCTCCCAAACCCATGGGCTTCATCACATAAGGGCAGTTATGGAGCCCTATCCGACAAGCAACTGCTCCATTCTGCCGTCGTCTTCTGATATTTTGTACAATTGCAATTATTTGTGAAATTAAAATGAAAGTAAGCTGGCTAATTTCATTTAATTGTCTCAATACTCTCTCCATTTTATAAAGATCTGAGGACATGCGAAAGAGATGCAAAAGGTACAGAATTTGCAATATACAGATATATAAAATCATGTATGGAAACAGCTCAAGGGCAGATTTCTTTTGCGATACACCAAAACCTTTGCGATACACCAATTTGTTTTGTTTTTTTTGAATGACCTCATCACATACACCATTTTATCAACAAAGGCCAATTGGATGGAAACAGGTGGGAAACAACAAATTTCTTTTTTTTTTACACACCTTCACTTTGTCAATAAAAGAAAAGCACAAAACGTGGACGGAAACTTGGCTATTGTTGTAGTTGCTGTTGTAGTTGTCGTTTGTGCCACAGTATTATCTATAGCCTGTATGTTCTTTGCTTTGTATCCACAGATCTTGTTTATGGTTCTTGTTTTCATATCTTTGTTGTTTGGTTTGCACTTTACTTAATAAATTAATTGCATCTGTGTTAGTTGCTTCTGTCTTTGCCTCCCATTCATGACAGAAAGCTTGACTGACAAATGGATGCAGCAGACCTTTTTGATATCCAGCAGGAGATCTTGGAGAGGAACCACTTGATATGGGAGCAACAAGAAAGGGGATCTGGGGTCAAGGCCACACAGGAATGGCTCAAAGCTATGCACTCCCTCAGGAAATTGTTTGAGTAGGGGGCTCCCTACCAGGCTAGAACCATCTCCCACCGTCCCTGCCCCACTGAGGAAGTCACTCCACCTCGTTGCTTGTCCAAGGACGTCCTTCTACCCCTCTGCCTCACAGAGGACGGCATTACGGCTCACAGACTCCCCATGGGCGTCACACCGTCTCCCAGTTCCGCTTCGGCCATCGCTCCACCTTCCTGCTCCACTAACGACATCGCTCCGCCTCCTCGCTTGGCTGAGGACATCAATCCGCCTTCTTGCTTGGCTGAGGACGTCACTCTGCCTCCTTGCTCCACTGAAGACTTTGAACCCCACTCTGGCCTTGCAGAGGACATCACCCCCCCACACACAGCCCCCGGTCTCACAGAGGACATCGCACCCCCCCCCCACACACACACCCACCCTCATGGAGGACGTCACTGCCCCCTCTGGCTCTGCTTTGGACTTCTCTCTCCCTGCTGGCTCCACCTTGGACTTTGTTCCCCCCACTGGCTTCGCGGTGGCCGTTGCGCCGCTCTCGTGCTCCACCTTGGACGTCGCTCCACCCCTTAGCTATGCAGAAGAGATCGCTCTGCCTCATTGCCTTGTGGAGGAAGTCGCATATCCTGACAGCTACATTAAGGGTATAGCTCCCAAATAACCTTGTCAGCCTAAGGGCCCTTATCAGCTAAGAGCCATGACTGTCCAGGACCCCCTCTTGACTATGTTTCGCACTTTGGGAGCCGCGCGGTAAGGGGGTATTCTGTCATGGTAGCGCCAAAGGGGCACTGACCTACACTATGCATCAGCCCCTGAACATCACATGTCTCACTAATCACTCTCACTTGTGTCTCCTTATGCCTTGTTAGCGGCACGATTTAAGTTCTAGTTTTTCAGTGTCAAGCTTTTGTTGTTGTAGTTGTTGTTTGTTGACGTGTGTGCGACAGTATCATCTGTAGCCTCTATGTTCGTTGGTTGGTATCCACAATTCAGGTTTTCGGTTCTTGTTTTCACATCTTTGATTGTTTTGTTTTGCACTGTCTGCACTTGCATCCATTTCACCTCCCATTCGTGACAAACACCCTGATTGTCTAAAACAACTACTATTTATTGACTTAATTTGCATTTAATTTAAGATATATAAAATAATAGATGATGGAAAATGTGTAATCATGTGTAATCAGCATCGTCCACATCAGTCTCTTGGGTCTCATTTCCTCAGGTAAATGTCAGTCACGGCATTTGATGAACCGGAGCCACATTATCTTCTCTTCATTGTTCATGCTAGCTATAGTGCTGAAATAATACAGTGATTAATACAATGAGTTCTGTTCCGTTGGATACATTTCCTTTTTTAGCATTCAAAAAATTACCACTACGTCCTCTACAGTGTCCGTGACAGTGTGTGTATTGCAGATATTTTGATGACTGCCATTTATACCATCTACAAATCAAATCTATTAGGGTTATTTCGATTGGCAAATATATGTGTTAGAAAAGCACACTTAGTAATTAAAGCATGTTCTTTAAGCACAATTATTCCGTATTTACCTAACATGATCTTTGCAGGAATAAAGCACACGCAAGGTTATAAAGTAAATTCAAATATTTCCATGTTGTTTTGGTGACATCTGATGGATTTTTCCAGACTGCTACACACATGACATGCAGGACGTACTAGAATATCATGCAAAAGTTGCAGCATGAAGCCTAAAGAAAGAAATAACTCTCCATACCAGGAGGTGGCAGTAGTCTGTCTTTGCAATCAATTAAAGCAAAAATATTAAAATTAAATTAAAAAGTGAAAGAAAGGTACCAAATGTATTAAACTGTATGTCAAATATTGCATAGCAGTATCACTATATAAAGTCTGTTCCACAAGTGATGCAACTTGTACTGATGCATTGTTGTGGTTTCTGTCAAAGTAAATGGAGAATGTATCGAGTTCACCAAAAAATGGTCCAAAATGACTAGTTTTTAATCTAGGAATGTGGCCTGGGTGGTTTGAATACATCTGTTGTAGTCTAAGCTAGAGGAGGCCGTCCACCAAAATTCAATGAGCTGGTAAGGAGGGCATTAGTCAAAGAAGCAACTAAGAAGTCTTATCCATTGTATCTAGCTACAGAAGATGAGCAGCAGAAGTTGAGAAATGAGGTGCTTTAAATCTCTTGAGGGACATTTGTTTGCTTTGCTAAAGCTTTTGGTTTTCTTTTATCAAGACTAGTCATAAAAAATTACAAAGAACAATCAGATATGACTCTCAGTAGCAGCTAGTTAAGTGTATCAGGGCCGTAACACATGCTTCCACTGCATCTTCCTAATCTGGCACAGGAAAGCTGAACACACTTAGAGGAGAGCGCTAACTGTACTGTCACAACTGAAAGACAAGCTAGCATCACTCCGAGTGACAGAGAAAAGAGGAAGCCCATCTCTGTGACTCAGAGGACGATTATGGACACCTGAAGACAGATCAATGCAGCGTCTCTGGTCTCGCAGTGTCGTCCTGAAGCCTCTTTTCTGTTTCGGATTTCTCTTCAGGGTTAGTCCTTATATCTCAGGGTGTCTTTCTCAGGAAGTGGCTTTTCCAATAAGTAAACAGGAAATGTTTCAGACATTGCAAAGTTTCCAGTCAACTTGAAGGCTGTCATGTAATACAGAAGTACACGAGGAAGTCTGATTCTGATTAGCTTACTCAGTAGGACGCAGCATGAGAAGTGTGCGACAAACACTTCAGACAAAGAACCAACTGCTTTGCGAAACTGTTGATCATAAAATGTCTACACTGATTTTGTCTGGCTTGCCTTATACGCAGACTGATAGATCACTTGCTGAGCAATTTCACTATTAACTAGAGGAGATAATCATGTCTAGTTGACATGCCGTCTGCTGTACACAAGTTAAACTCAAGTGGTATGGGTTAGTGTGAAGTCCAAGCAGGAGTGATAGCGCTCTCTAGAGACAGACATTATAAGTGCACACTGCTGAACAATAACATGGACATCCTGACATTTCCACTGTCTCTTCTACAGTCTGTAGAAGCTGCTAATTATTTATTTAATGAATTAATATTGGTTATTAAAAAAAACTGCTGCAGCTGTTCAGAAAAGCTATTCCTGAACGTTTCATTAAGCTCGGCACAGATTAATTAAGAGATGTTACCTGTTGCTTGCTTTTTTTTTATATATGTTATAATGATTTCATTAGTCTTCATATAAACAGGAAATGGTTGAGACACTCTGCAGCCCTGAACAATAACGCAAAACTAGTTACATAAATCATAAGTGTGGAAGACATAATAAGAAGGAATGAAAGAGAGAGAGCGAGAGAGAGAGAGAGGAAAAGTGAGAAAGAAAGGAAAAGAGGAGGGAAGACAAAGAAAGTGGGAGAAAGGCATATGAAAATTGTGTATAAAAATGTAAGAATGTGAAGGAACAAAAAAGATAGAAAGAAAGTGATGGAGAGGGACAGAGAGATGGAAAAAGTGGTAGAAAAGGAAAAGGGAACGTGACTGAAAGAGAGATTCTGCTGGAGAGAGGGATGGGAGAAAGTGATGGCGAGAGAGACAGTGAGGGACAGAGAGAGAGCAGGGTGGGAGAGAGAGAGAGAGAGAGAGAGAGATAGAGAGAGAGAGCCTGAAGGAGAGAGGGGTAGGAGAAAGTGATGGAGCGAGAAACAGAGGGAGAGCCTGATGGAGAGAGGGCTGGGGGAGAGAGAGGATGGAGAGAGCGATGGAAGAAAGCGGTGGATAGAGAGAGAGAGTGATAGATTCTTTAGCAGGAAGTCTATATTTGGGCAATGAGCTTCCGGAGATATTGTGTGACCAGTCTTAGCAGAAGGAGGGGTGAAAAAGAGAAGAAAACATGAATGAAAGTGTGTGAGAGAGGGGGAGGGGATTTGTCGAGAGGTCTGGGTACTTGGGTGTAATTGCAATAGTGAGGCTGTTCATTTTACCTTCAGTGTCCGCACTGCGCACCCTACTGACGTCAGTGTGCACGCACGCACACGCACACACACACACACACACACACACATATCAGAACATAATGGACATAGAGACACATACCTGCACACACACAGGGTTTTGCAAAAGGTGTAAATGCACATGCACGCAAGCACACAAATGCACACACACACACACACACACACACACACACACACTGACTGGGCTGATTACAGTTATCAAGGGCATTGTGAATGACAGCACATTAACAAACAGAGAACAGGCATTAGCAAACGGGAGAGACGGGATGATGGTGGGATGGAGAAAGAGAGAGGAAAAAGGGAGGGACAGAAAGAGGGAAAGATAGCGAGAAAGTGAGAGAGAAAAGGGGGATGAGAGAGCGGGAAAGATAGTGAGAAAAAGGATAGGAGAGAGAGAGAGAGAGAGAGAGAGAGATGAATAAAAGAGGAAAAAAAGAAAGGAGCAAGAGACCAGTAAAAAGCGAAGAGGAAAGATGAAGAGAAGGAAGAGAAAAGGGAGGAGAGAGAGAGATGAGGAGAAGTGAGAGATGTGCTGAATGGCACACTGCAGTGAGCATCACAGTGCACTCACACACAGAGGAGATTGTCAGGCTGAATGAGAGCTGTGTGTGTGTGTCCTCATCATTAAAGTCTGGGCAGTATTTGACGTCAGTACCTGATCTCACACACACATACACACACACACTTGTTCAGACATTCCACATGGCACGTTGCCATGAGGAATGTTAGTAACACCTAATTAGTCTGGAGAGAGAGAGGGAGAGAGAAAGAGAGAGAGAATGTGTGTGTGTGTGTGTGTGTGTGTTCAACACTTTAAAATGTAATCTTAGGTGATCATAATATTTGTGCAACATTCATAGTGTTAACATTACTATCAGTAGTTAAAAAGTTTATCAGTTAAACAATCACTGTTAGTTCAAACCTGAACAAGATAATTAAACACCATTAGTTTTGGATAAACAATGTATGGATTAATTAAACACCGGTGTTTGCACTTTGCAATTTAATTAAACACTGTTAATATTAGTTCAGCACTGTGCAGATTAATTAAACACTGTTATCTTTAGTTATGTACTGCAGAATAATAAAACAACATTACCACTAGTTCACCACTGTGCGGGTTAATTAAACACCACTGTCTCTAGTTCAACACTGTGCGGGTTAATTAAACACCACTGTCTCTAGTTCAACACTGTGCGGGCTAATTAAACACCACTGTCTCTAGTTCAACACTGTGCGGGCTAATTAAACACCACTGTCTCTAGTTCAACACTGTGCGGGTTAATTAAACACCACTGTCTCTAGTTCAACACTGTGCAGGTTAATTAAACACCACTGTCTCTAGTTCAACACTGTGCGGGTTAATTAAACACCACTGTCTCTAGTTCAACACTGTGCGGGTTAATTAAACACCACTGTCTCTAGTTCAACACTGTGCGGGTTAATTAAACACCACTGTCTCTAGTTCAACACTGTGCGGGCTAATTAAACACCACTGTCTCTAGTTCAACACTGTGCGGGCTAATTAAACACCACTGTCTCTAGTTCAACACTGTGCGGGTTAATTAAACACCACTGTCTCTAGTTCAACACTGTGCGGGTTAATTAAACACCACTGTCTCTAGTTCAACACTGTGCGGGTTAATTAAACACCACTGTCTCTAGTTCAACACTGTGCGGGTTAATTAAACACCACTGTCTCTAGTTCAACACTGTGCGGGTTAATTAAACACCACTGTCTCTAGTTCAACACTGTGCAGGTTTATTAAACACCACTGTCTCTAGTTCAACACTGTGCGGGTTAATTAAACAGGATTGATACTAGTCCTACACTGTGCAGGTTTACTACACACTGTCACCATAAGTTCAACATTGTGCAAGTTAATTAAACACCATTATCTCTAGTTCAACATTTTGCGGGTTAGTTAAACACCATTATCACTAGTTCAACACTGTCCAGGTTAATTAAACGGCATTATCACTAGTCCTACACTGTGTGGGTTTACTACACACTGTCACCATTAGTTCAACACTGTGCGGGTTAATTAAACACCACTGTCTCTAGTTCAACACTGCGCAGGTTTATTAAACACCTTTATCACTAGTCCTACACTGTGCAGGTTTATTAAACACTATTATCACTAGTTCAACACTGTGCAGGTTAATTAAGCATCGCTGTCTCTAGTTCAACACTGCGCAGGTTTATTAAACACCATTATCACTAGTTGAACACTGTATGAGTTTATTAAACACTATTATCACTAGTTGAACACTGTGCATGTTAATTAAACACTGCTGTCTCTAGTTCAACAATGCGCAGGTTTATTAAACACCATTATCACTAGTTCAACACTGTGCGGGTTAATTAAACACTATTATCACTAGTTCAACACTGTGCGGGTTAATTAAACACTATTATCACTAGTTCAACACTGTGCAGGTTAATTAAACACCATTATCACTAGTTCAACACTGTGCAGGTTAATTAAACTCAATTATCTCTACTTCAACACTGTGCAGGTCAATTAAACACCACTATCACTAGTTGAACACTGTATGAGTTGATTAAACACCATTATTGCTAGTTCAACACTGTGCAGTTTAATTAAAATACTCTTATCATTAGTTAAACAAGGTATGGATTAATTAATGGCCAGTATCATTTGTTCAACACTGTTCAGGCTAACTAAACATCATTATCATTAGTTTAAGACTGTGCAGGTTAATTAAACACCATTACAACAAGTTCAACACTGTGCAGGTTAATTATGTTATTTTTAGTTCAACACTGTGTGGATTTACTAAACACCGTTGTCACTAGATTTGATCTGTGCAGATTAATTAAACAGTTTTTAGCTCAACACTGTGCAGATTAACTAAACACCGTTATCTTTCGTTCAACACTGTGTGGTGTAACTAAACACTAGAGCTAGTTCAACAATGTGCAGGTAAATAAATCATTGCATATAATCAGTTCAACACTAAATTAAATGCTGTGACTGACAGTGTTAGTGCAACACTGTGTAACATAACTGAACACCATTAGTGTTAGCTTATCTCTGTACCAGTTATTTAAACTCTGTAGTAAACTCTATAGTATTAATTCAGCATTGTGTGAGTTCCAGTAGAGTTAATTCAGCATGTTTTTGCTGCATGTGATCAATCAGCTGTGTAAAAGTCTGTGTAAAAGCCCTGGGCTTAGTGCATTGTCACCAGATATCAAATCATCGAGCAAAACAACAACAGGAAGAGAGAGAGAGAGAGAGAGAGAGAGAGAGAGAGAGAGAGAGAGATTCACAAGTGTTTATTTCTCCACTATGAATGTTTCATGTCTTACTGGTTTATTGTACTGGGCTTTCCCTTTATTGATTCTGGCATGTAGTTCAATAAACAATTTGTTGGACCATGTTTTTGAAATTTACTTTTGTCTTTGCACTTTTTAAAAATGAAACAAACAGTGACTCATGCATATTAAGCACTATGATAATAAAAATAAATAAATAATGAGTACATGCAGGATGCAGATTTGAGCGCTTGTTGAAGTATGACTACAAACGCGAGGGTGTTACAAATTGCGTTTTGTTAATGGAAAACATTCTGAGCACAAATGGGAGGGGAAGTATTGGACAGCTTTCTAACAAAAGAAGATACAGATGACTCTCACAAACTAATCACACCAGAATAATCAGGCGCCAAATGAAATGGCATTACATCATTCTTGGATGAAAACATTCTAAATACTAGTCTCCACTTCCTCTGCCAATGATGCCTAAGCACTGAAAAGAGTAAGGCTCCATCTCAAACCAATTCATTGCACAGGCTTCCGTTTGTGGCTGGGTACCCCCAGTGGGGGTATAATGCTCAGCATCCAGATCCCATTGAGCCATGCCATCAACCCTTGCTTTCTGCCAGCTTTGCCTTCCCTTTAGTCTCTCACCAGCTGCTGTCTGGTCGAGTTCTCCATAGAGCCATTTCACACGTTCTCAGTGTTGTGGTCTGTTATATGATCACTGGTATCATCTATGGTATGGTCAATGGTAAGGTCTAAGGTAGGTCAGTGGGGTCACTGGTTTGTCTAAGGTAGGTCAATGGTAAGGTCTAAGGTAGGTCAATGGTATGGTCTAAGGTAGGTCAATGGTATGGTCTAAGGTAGGTCAGTGGGGTCACTGGTTTGTCTAAGGTAGGTCAATGGTAAGGTCTAAGGTAGGTCAATGGTATGGTCTAAGGTAGGTCAATGGTAAGGTCTAAGGTAGGTCAATAGTATGGTCTAAGGTAGGTCAATGGTATGATCTAAGGTAGGTCAATGGTAAGGTCTGAGGTGGGTCAATGGTAAGGTCTGAGGTAGGTCAATGGTATGATCTTAGGTAAGTCAATGGTAAGGTCTAAGGTAGGTCAATGGTAAGGTCTGCGGTATGTCAATGGTAAGGTCTGAGGTAGGTCAATGGTATGATCTAAGGTAAGTCAATGGTAAGGTCTGAGGTAAGTCAATGGTAAGGTCTAAGGTAGGTCAATGGTAAGGTCTGAGGTAAGTCAATGGTAAGGTCTAAGGTAGGTCAATGGTAAGGTCTGCGGTAGGTCAATGGTAAGGTCTGAGGTAGGTCAATGGTAAGGTCTAAGGTAGGTCAATGGTAAGGTCTGCGGTATGTCAATGGTAAGGTCTGAGGTAGGTCAATGGTATGATCTAAGGTAAGTCAATGGTAAGGTCTGAGGTAAGTCAATGGTAAGGTCTAAGGTAGGTCAATGGTAAGGTCTGAGGTAAGTCAATGGTAAGGTCTAAGGTAGGTCAATGGTAAGGTCTGCGGTAGGTCAATGGTAAGGTCTGAGGTAGGTCAATGGTAAGGTCTAAGGTAGGTCAATGGTAAGGTCTGTGGTAGGTTGACAATAGGAGTTCTCAAACTTTTTCTATCCAGGGACACCTTTAACTGTAAAATAAATTTCACAGACCTCGTAAATGAATGAACATTGTTTAAATGTGTACAATACTATTTTGTCTATATATTAGCGCTATAGAGCTTTTTATTCCTGAACATTTCACCAACAGAACACATTTGAAGTTTCAAGTTGACAGTATTTCTAGGTGACTCAGTGCATGTGCCAAGATTTGAATGAAACCCATTCAATTCAAGGGACCAGACAAATACATTAATAAGTTTATTAAAACTCAAATATAATAACTCTGATAATGGTGGTTTGGGATTTACACTACTGTAATTAAAAATCAGACTCCCTAGGTATGCTTCAAGTCCCCTTGGGTGGCCCTGGACCCCATTTGAAAACCACAGGTCTATGGTATGGTCTGTGGTATAATCAATGGTTTGGTCTGTGGTATGGTCTATGTTATGGTCTATGGTCTAAGGTAGGTTGATAGTATATTGTCTATTTTATCGTCTATGGGAGGTCAATTGATGGTCAATTGTATAGTCTATAACAAGGGTACTCAAATATAAATCTTGGAGGTCCACTTACCAAATTTCCACAGAACTGGAGGTCCATAGAGGACAAATAACAAAACAAATGTCATGCATCCCACAAAATACAAGATAAGGCTGATGTATACACTAAAGTGACATCTGCCATTTCATCTTCTTGTTTTCCATCAAGTATCACTGCACTACACATTATTTCAGCATCAAAGATTTCTTGCGTTTGCCCAAGACCCCTGCCATTCTATGTGGAGCCTCTGTTGCTCACTCTTGTTGTGTCATTGTTTTAATCATTATTCTGTTTGTAGCCTGATGTGATGATTTTACCTGGTTTATTTTTGTGGTTTTTACCTCCGTGTTCTGTGGGTCTTTTTGTTTGAAATTTGCATGCATGGCCTCATGGTGGCACCTGACATTACCACTCTTCACAATGGCCACAGTTTCATTACAAATTAAGCACATCAGCTTTGTGCTTCTGAGAGGGAGAATGAACATGTATTTTTAGTTCACTCTTCTTTCCTTTCTTGGTACTGAGCAATTTTAAACATGCCATTTTACTTTCTGAATACGATATTAGCCTAATGTTGGCGATTAGCTCAACGTCTTTTGATTAGCACAAGCTATTAAACTAACAGCCTGTCTAAGTTATGTTTGTTTTCACAGAAACTGATTCACAGGCTTCGTGATTGGAGGAAATGAAAGGACAGCGTGCAAAGTTTCACACTGATTGAAAAGAGAAGGGTTTTTTTTTTTTACTCTAAAATTTTGTACTCATTTACGGCATTTGGCAGAAGCCCTTATCCAGAGCGACTTACAATTATCTCATTTATACAAGTGAGCAGTTGAGGGCCTTGCTCAAGGGCCCAGCAGTGGCAGCTTGGTGGTGCTAGGATTCAAACGCTCAACCTTCCGATCAGAAGGTGAACATCTTAACCACTGAGCTACCACTTCCCTTACTCAGTACCTCAGGTCAATTGTATGGTCTTGTGGGAGTCACTTTCTCACCACTGGCAAAGTTTCTGCTAACAGCCATTTACAGTTTTTGATTAACAGTTAATAGTTTATTGATTAATCAGCTAGCTATGTATGCTAATGTTGAATGCAAAATATCACAGGCATATAAACACAGCACCTTAAGAAATGAGCAGGGTTCAAACTATATATGATGGGAAAGACGTTACTATATAAGATATGGCATAAATGTGTAAAAAATAAAACTGACTAGGAAGCATTCTAGCATTCTAGCTACAATAATCCTGCTCTTGAGTTAGCAACCTCATTTGATAGTTTCCATTTTGTCCTTTCAAAATCTGCAAAAATTCATGCACAATATGGAATGATTTTGCTTAGTGAATGTTAAATCATTTTCTTAGTTCACAATTTGAAGCTCTTTTAAATGAGATATCAACTCAATTTGAAGCTTTGCTCCAGCTGGGATGCCATGCTTTTAAAGTTCAATAGCAAACAAATGAACCTTTCCATTCTGCCTGTACTATGTGTATGGCCAATCATCATCATTACGGCATAAGAGATCTTAACCTAGGAGAATGAGGGAGAACAGATGTGTCCAGATCGGTGTCTTTCTCTTTGGATGATGAACCTTTTTCTTGAAGCACCTCAGCAATGGAATGTTGCGTGCATGGCTTGAATTTCTGATGAAACACATAATATAGACTGATTCCCATGAACCATGTGTAGACATATCTTTATTCCATCATTAGTGTTACAGGCAAATGCTTTCATGGAATATTTCCATCATTTGCGTATGATCAACCAAGGGAGTTAAAAATGGCAAGCTCACCTCCCAATACTTCCAAAACTATACAAATAGTCATGGCTCCCATGATTCACCTGATCAATGCCTCAAAGTTCTACATGGATTCACAATTTGGTTGGAGGAATCAATTTTCATCTGCTTTAAAGTCATCGATATTGACAGAAAAACACTGATGTCCAAGCTTGTTTGTATGTTAAATGTATTCTGTATGAGTCACCTGGTACACACAGTGTTTGGGAGTTGCTAGAGGGCTTCCATCATGAATCACTGTGCAACTTTCCTGGAATGAGAAACTGCAGCATGTGGACATTGCATCTAGGGAGTAGGAATACAGTAAGGTCTAAAGATCTTGAGGCTTGAACTTACTGAAGATGGGGGTGTGTTCAAAGACGCATTGCACATGTGAAAACAGCAGCAGAAAAACACATCCAAGCTGATTTACTATGATCAATGGACAACTGCATCTTTCAAATGATTTAGGGTGTTTATATAAAAAAAAGGGCAAAATACAGAGCAGTGTCAAAGAAAATAGAATAATTTAGCATCTGTATTGTGATTTACTGAGGCTGAAAGTAAATTTGGGGACAAGAATCACCACACATTCACTGCACATTAGCAGTCATTGCTGTCAGTAACAGTCAGATGTAAAGCTGTTTAAAACCTCAAATTTTCCTATAATAAAGCAGACCAGGTACAGGCGTGTGGATCCATGTGCCAAGGTTTTATTGAACCCAATTCAAAATCATAATAGTAATGCAGGCAAAGGTCAAAATACAATCAGGCTTAAGACTTCAAACAGGCAGGGATGATCCAAAGCGTAGGCAAGGGATAGTGAATGATCATACAGAAACAAGGCAATCAGGATTAACACAGCTCAGAAATCATGCAACTGGAAAGACTTTGTAATGAGAGTGTAGAAACCATGTGCTTTTATAGTCCATAGAACAGGAATTGAACTGGCTGTGAACAAGTGAACTGGCGAGGTAAACATCTGCTGGAATGGTGGGATATTTTTCTGGGCTGTTGTGACAAAAGTCTTCCGGACAGAGGAATTTGCACCTTCTCATGAGACGCTGCATTTTTTTATCTTATTATTAACTACAAGAGAGAGGGGGGAAAAGGAAGCTAGTGCAGGAATGACTGTTAATAACTGCTATAAAGTAAGTGACAATAAGAATTTGTTGACCAAATTCAAAATAACCATTTGTTATACAGACGTTCCACAACTTTAAACATATATATATATATATATATATATATATATATATATATATATATATATATATATATATATATATGAAAATAATCAATTTTGGGATCAGAAGACTAACAAGATTCAGTTCCACACATATTATTCACTTAGTCACATGAAAAACATGAATATATATGTCATTTTTGTGTAAAGGATGCAGTTCTTGGTAGTCAATTCCAACTTGTGTATATTTTTCTCACCAAAAATTGGCTTTTTTTCCATGACCTGTGCTAAGAAGGCCTGTCTCAAAGTCACGTAAAAGGCGTCAGGCGAGTACGTTTTTTTCCCCTCTTAGAGTGAACTTCAGGCCACTGAGCTATTGTTAAGTCCACGACAACACTGTAGCCTACTATAAATAATAACAAAACACACAGTGCTAAAGAGAATCGTGAGTGGAGGGTTTGTGTGATTGCGCCTCTGAAGTCCATACCTCAGCAGGAGGCAGCAGTGAGGGTCTGATTATCTTTGCCTTTTCTAGCGTCAAAACCTTCCATTTCCTGCTCACTGTAAACAGCATGCCAGCTCTGATTTCACCCTCTCTGTGTATGAGCTGGAGGAATCACGCTCCATTAGGAATGTCCAACAAGAAGAAGATAATTTGACAGTTTTAAATTATTGCTTATCGGACGTTAAATGGTTTGGAGATAATGGAAAATAAAAAGAAAAACCTTTTAATTTGAGATAGGCCGTCACATCTTTAGAACTTTGCTAGTCCTCAGTGTTAGTCTTCAATTTATGTGAAACAGCACAAATTTGTTAATATAGAAAAAATATTTGCATTGATCATTGCTTATTCTGTCATATTGTACTGAAGTAAGTTTCCAAAATGACATTTCTGAACCAACCGGCTCTGGCAGATAGAATTCCAGTGAATTAAATTTTCTCAAAAGCCCTGTTCAGGTAGTTTTAGTTCTTTACATTTCCTCATTTGGCAGATGCTTTTATCCAAAGCAAATTACAACTGAGCTGAGCAGATGAGGATCAAGGGTTTTGCTCAAGGACCAAACAGAGTAGCTTAGAGATGCCGAGATTTGAACTCACAGCCGATGTTTTTAACATGAGGTACGTAACAGAGAAAATCACAAATTGACAAATTGACAGATCTTGTCTAGGAAGGAGTCTATAAGTAGGTTGTTCTTAATCAAGTTGATATGGAAACAAAATGGTGCAGATATAAGCTTTTATTTAGTTTAGTGATAGTTTGAGAAAGAGATGTGCATTGGGACTGATATTCTGAAGGAATGCAGGCAGGAGAGGGCTCGCAGACAAATATAAAGCTTCAACTTTTCTGCAGGAGCAGGTGGGATTGGTCTAAATTTCCACAAGTGGATGGGATTGGTCAACATTTCTGCAAAAGTGGACAGGATTGGTCAACCTTTCTACTAGAGTGGACAGGATTGGTCAACCTTTCTACAAGAGTGGACAGGATTGGTCAACCTTTCTATAGGAGCAGGTAGGGATGGTCAACCTTTAAACAGGAGCGGACGGGAGTGGTCAACATTTCTGCAGGTGCGGTCGGGATTCGTCAACTTTGCTGCAGGTGCAGACGGGATTGGTCAACCTTTCTGCAGGTGGGACGAGATTGGTCAATCTTTCTGCAGGTTTGGACAGGATTGGTCAACCTTTCTGCAGGAACAGGCAGGAATTTCTCAGAATTTCTGTAAAAGAATCCCATCCACAAGCACATGGATATTTTTGGAAACCTTTTTTTTCTTTTGACCAAGATGAAGGACCCTGATTATGACTCTGACCCTGATTATGATTATGCATATTCACCGTTTCCTCCTTTTTCTTGGGTAATCTTTATTTCTTTGATGCAGTGATATATATAACTGATAACACTCAACAACATGTCTAGACAAGTACAAAAGAAGCAAAGTTTCCTCTGCCAAGTAAGTTATTTTCAGAGCTCTGATGCTTTGGTGGGTGTTATCTCACGTACACCATGCGTACTTACCAGTGTGTAAAAATAGAGGCTTTATATAGATACCACACTCATAACTGAATGAAAATAGCAAATGAAATGGAAAAACCACGCAAATGACTGAATTAATTATAGCAAATGATATATAAATAGGAAAAAAACAATAGGCCATATGTTGTAATTTACATATCTTGGAGGGAGCACATCACATATTATCAGAAAAAATTCATTTCTTAACACTGACTATGAAAGCATCTATATCTATAATGAAAACTATGACATGTTATAATACATTTATAAGTCATTATAGATTTTGCTATAATTATTCATGAAAATGCATTTCTTTTTTTATAGCAAAGAGAACATTTTTGTGATATTTTGACCCCTGATTTTTCTTCTTTGCCTAACTATGACTGTGCATGTTTAATGAAATCTTATTCTACCTTTTAATTAAAAAACTATCATTCCTTTGCATTGCATTACACGTCCCTGCATTAATGTTATTGGAACTGCTGTGTCTGTGATTCATTACGAAGATTCATTTTATTTATCCTGATAGCGGATTGACTAACATAATAAACCTGCCTCATACACAGAGCTGACAGTCAATACATGACTTACCATTCATGAAAACAGCTAAGATGTTGAATAGCATTTCCAATGCACTGTTACTGAAAAATGAATGAATGAATGAATGAATGTGTAATCTCATGTACCAGTAAATACCCAAAATCTGTTATAGTTCAGGGATTCACAAACTTTTAGCAGTCAGAGACCCATTTAACCGTAAAATAAATTCCACTAACCCTCTCAGTACATAATCCAGACTTTCAAATATTAGACTCATTACTTAAAAGTGTGCAGTAATATTTGAGCTATTTATTGGAGCCATACAGCTTTTTATTACTGAAAGTTCCATTCACAGAACACATTTTTATTAAAATTTTCATTAGATTCAAGTGTATTTTTAGGCCTACTTGATTAAACTTGTTCAAGTGACCTATAAATTAAGCTGATAATGTATAAGAATTCAGTATTTTGATAGTGGTTGGGTTGTGATTTCCACCACACAGCAATTAAAAGAAAATCGCAGACCCCTGGCTATGTTTAATGGACGCATCACTGTCCCTGGACCCCACTTTGAAAATCACTGTTATAATTACATTGTGGTATTAAAACACTGTCACTGAAAGCTCCTTATATTCACTCATTAACAGAATAAATTTTTTTCTGACACTCCAGGCTGGTTTTTTTTTTTTTTTTTTTTTTTCCCATGAACTACAACCTGATTGTTTGCATGATTTTAAAAAAGTCACTTTTGAAAAGTTTAGCTTTTTTAGTTTTGGAAGAAGTCTGGACAAAACAAATCTCTAAAAGAGGCCATATTCCACACGCCTGCTTGTGGCTGCTTCCAATAGGATTGTACGCACGTAAAGCATGCGCTGGCGGATGTGAAAAAAAGAAAAAAAAAACACCTAATGCGTGATCACAGCTTTAGACTGAAAACTCTAAAAAAAGATTTCAAGGAAAGTGTCCATCAGTCTCAGGAATAATGGCTGTTTAGTAGTTTCCTCTGCACTAACAGTTGCTCTGCACCTTGATTTGGAGCGAACCCATGCAGGCTCCATCACTTCAGAAAGCACAACACTGTTAGTGGTCTTGATGTAAGCAGAGACGTGGAGGTCTCACCAGCAGGTGTCTGACTGCATCTGACTGAGTCAGACTGAACTGAAATCATTCTTACCTGCATCACATGCTAGACAGCCTCAGGGGTCAAAACACTCACACAGGTGGAAGCCTCAAAACCTGCAGACACCCATGCACAAACACACACTTTCTGTGATACCCCCAGTGGAACTAATGACTTGATGGTTCCCTTCTATACGTGAATGCAGATGTAAATTCAGCATTCAGCTTCACCGGGGCATTTGACTCTTTTACAGTTGGCTGGAAAAATACAGAATGTTTCCTTCTCAAACACAAACACCAAACATATAGTATATATGTATATATACTATGTATACACTCACAGAGCACTTTATTAGGAACACTATTCTAATACTGTGTAGGGCCTGCCTTTGCTCTCAAAACAGCCTCAATTCTTCATGGCATGGACTCCACAAAATGTTGGAACCATTCTTATGAGATTCTGGTCCATGTTGACATGATTGCTTCACACAATTCCTGCAGATTTTTCAGGTGCACTTTCATGCTTGAACTCTCTTGGAATGTGACATTCTACCACATTCCATAGGTGCTCTACTGGATTCAGATCTGGTGACTGGGAAGGCCACTGAAGAACACTGAACTCACTGTCATGTTCATGAAACCAGTTTGAGACAACTTTGACTTTGCTTTGTGACTTTGTGGGTAAATTGTGGCCAGGAAGGGGTGCACATGGTAAGCAACAACACTCACATTGGCTGTGGGATTCAAGAAATGATTGATTGGTATTAACGGACCCAAAGTGTTCCAAGAAAACATTCCCTATACCATTACACCACCTCCACCATTCAGCAGACTCCCTTATCTTTTTCTCATTTATACAACTGAAAAGGGACTATGTAAAAATGGCTGTAATTCCTGAATGATTAATGAGATCTTTTTGTTAGACCCCTTAAATTAAAGCTGAAAGTCTGCACTTCAATCACATCTTGATTGCTTCATTAAAAGTCTATTGCGGTGGTGTACAGATGCAAAATTACGAAAATTGTGTCACTGTCCAAATAATTATGGACCTGACTGTATATGATACACTGCCTTGCATAAGTATTTACCTCCCCTTGAACTCAGAAGTTACAAAATTAGTTAAATAGAGTTCATCTGTGTGCAGTTAAAGTGGCAAGGAAACTCAATATAAATACATCTGTTCCTGAAAGGCCCCACAGTTTGTTACAGAACACACCTAAACAAATAACATCATCAAGACCAAGGAGCTAAAACAAGTCCGGGACAAAGTTCTGGAAAAGTATCACTCAGGATTTAGTTATAAAAATTGGAATAAAAAATATTCCAAAATTTGTGCATCCCACAAAGCACCGTTAAATAAAAGGAATATGGCACAACCATGAGCCTGCCTAGAGTAGGCCATCCACCAAAAGTCAGTGACAAGCAAGCAAGAGGCCAAGAGTAATTCTGAAGGAGCTGAAGAAATCCTGAGGTCAGATGGGAGAAGGTGTTGAAACTCCACAAAGCTAGACCTTATGGAAGAATTACAAGAATAAAGCCATTATTGTATCAAGCCATTAGTAATTCCATTGTAAGACTCAACAACTGAACAATGTGAAAAAAGTTCTCAGGTCTGAGACACAAAGCACTACGTTTGGTGAAAACCAAACTGTACTCATCAGCATCCCCACAGTGAAACATGGTGGTGGTAGCATCAGGTTATTAGAATGTTTTCATTAGCAGGCATTGGGCAAATGGGTTGAGGGAAAGATGGATGGAGCCAAATACAGGGCAATCCTAGAAGAAACCTTTTTTCAGTCTGCAAAAGACTTGAGATTGGGGTCAAAAACTGTGGCAAGACTTGAAAATTGCTGTTCACCAATGATCACCATTTAATCTGACAGAGCGTGAGCAATTTTTGCCAAGAAAAGTGGCCAAATTATCAGGATCGGCCGTGCAAAGCTGAAATTGTGGTTCTACAAAGTATTGTATTGAATATTTTACACCTTCAAATTTTTTAAAAAATTGTAAAAATTTTGTAAAAAAAAATCCCAATTAAATCCATTTCAATTCCAGGGAGTAACACTATAAATGTTGAAAAGTTCAAGGTGAGTGAACACTTATACATTCTCAGCATGAGCAGATTTTGAAATACTTTCCACATCCATTCTTCATAATAAAGTACACTGACTCATGCTGTTATTGTATTATGGATCGTTTATAAAAGGCCAGGGGGCAGATATGTACTATTTTTTAATGAAACACAGAGTGTGTCATCCTGGAGTCTAAGGGCAGGCCTGCTGAAATAAATCTCATGACCTTTTACTATTGAAGCTATCTTTCTTCCATACACATAGGTACACATGCACAAATACACACGTTCTTAAAGCAAACCAGAGAGATACTGAGGCAGAAGCAGTGAGTCACTCCACCTCCTGAAGAGTTCTGTCCTTCTTCGAAATGTAATGAAAAAAATGAAAGGAATAAGGAGGAGATAAAGGTGCGTCTATGTCCCTTTTTGAACAATATGACAGACTGACATCATTGTGTCACTCTCATTTTGCTAAGCGCTGCAGGACAAACAAACTTTGATCAGATTTGTCCTGATGAGGAAGAAAAGGCGATTTCTAGGCAAAAAGATAAGGAAGTGCAGATAGGTGAGTCATCAAGAAAAGGCAAAATGGTTGAGAGAGCTACAAGGAGAGAGAGAGAGAGAGAGAGAGAGAGAGGCACAACTGCTGGATTAATGTAATATCATGGGGTCATAGTATTAGCAGAGGCAGACAGACCTTACCTCACTGCTGACGTCAACACCAAACTTTCATTGCTCATCTCTGTATTTATGTTTCTATACCTCTCTCTCTATATAATCTCTCTCTCTCTCTCTCTCTCTCTCTCTCTGGCAATTGCAATTCCTGCCTCTGCCTCCTGGGTAGAATGTGCGTTTGTATAAACAAGTGAGGCATGAAATTTCTGCCTGTCTGAGAAAAAAGAGTGTGTAGGTGGAAGAGGAAGTGTGTGTGTGTGTGTGTGTACGAGCATGTTGAAGAATTGTTTAGCTTGTAAACACTTGCTGATTGTTCTTTTTTTTTTGCGTAAATCCAAGGTACGTGCCTCAGGCTCTGCAGCAGACACACACACACACACACACACACACACACTGAGCCCACCAACAGAAGCACTGTAGATCCATAAAGCATGGAATTCCTTTTTTGTCTTATTACTGCTGCTTGGCCAGTAATCCGAAGACCCGTAATACACAACACTGACGTACACATGACTTCAGCAATGACGTCTATATTTAAAGTGCTGTTCTGATCCATAAGAGAAGAAGAATGCCATAAGTTCCACTTCACTTTAAGTTTATATTGAGAATATACAGTTGGAGTTTGGACAAAAATTAGTTTTACACATTTCTTTCCCCATTATGTAAATTTACTCAATCATCCAAAGCACGTTTGGTGTCTGATGTTTGTTTCTTTTGTTTTGCACTGGAGCTATGAGGCTAATGTAGCTAACAAGTAAGGAAAATTTTCTAGCATGCAGGTTAGCATTGTGCAGAAAGAATTTTTCGAAGGTAAGTTGAATGCCGTTTATAGTTCCTATTTGATCCTTTTATAGCAACTATATACGGCATTCAACTTACCTCGTAAGTAATTCGCAGGTCAGAATGATATAATTTTCGGGGCATTTGACATACAAAGTGGAAAAAAATGGACACCTCAATATTTGTCTTTTGTTAGCGACAAGCTAGCCAGTTAACTGTACTCTTTTCCTCTTCAAACAGTGAACTGTATAGTCAACATTATAGATTTAACAAGCGAATATGTTTGTAAAACAAATACTTTTTATATTCTATAACTCATCTAAAGCTAAAGAAGTGCTACTTTGTTTATGTCTGATGCAGTGAACTGAGAAGAAACCCGTAGTTGAGAAGAATACCGCATGTTGACGAGTAGGAATTTTAGGTTGAGGGTGCATTTACTTTAGCTTTTCCTGGTTGCAGGTTGGGAATTACAAGGTGCAACCTCAGGCCGAACACAGCATTACTGTCGTCCAAATCACTTCTAACATTCAGTTCCATCTTGAAACATTAGACCACACCTCCTAGATGAGTCTCTGATTATTTGATGCTAATGAGGCTAATCCGATGCTAATGTGAAAGTAAAAGTGACTCAGATTCAAGATGGAACTATAACTGTTTTTAGCTCTGTGACTTATATACGTAACAGTTTGTTATACAGTTTCTTAAACCACATAAACAGGTCTGTTTGAGCTGTTAAGCTGGTAGTTGTTAGCTACATTAGCCTTGTAGTTCCAGTTTAAAATTAAAGTAGGGAAAAGCTGATGGACTGCATTGTGTAAATGTAAATTTTAGCTGAGTTGTTCCTTCATTTTGTTCTGAAAAATATCTTCTCCACTTCCCAAATTCCACTGTAGTGTCTGTCTGAAGCTGCTAGGAAACCATAGCTAGCAAATTACCTACAATTAGCTTGTAACCTGCTGCCATTGTGCTTTACAGGAAAACACACCTGTGCTCCACAACAAGGACAAAATAAATAAATTCACAAGCATTGAAAAATCACAGTACAACCCACTGGTTATCAGCACATCAAGCTTACAGCTTTCCATTAAAATATATACGCCTTAAGAGAACCGTTCATATTCTTCAACAGTTGAGCAAAACTCCAGCTAACAAAAGATCCAGTTAAGGTTAGTCAAATATTTGCTAAAAAAAAAATAAAAGAAAGAAAGAAAGAAAAAGAAAAAAATTTGGTATAGTGTTGAATGTTTGGTTCCTGTAACAATTTTTATTGCTACAATTGCTTCCTTACTTAGAAACATTGTGAAGCAAAGTATTGTTGCATCAAACGTTTTCAGAAGATTGCAGGAACATTATGCTACGTTCAAATGTTGCTGTGTTCACCACATAAACATGTACAAGACTCACTTTAATGAGCTTTATGAGTTTTTCAAAGTCAAAAACCTCTGACGTATTCAACATGAGTTGTGAGGGAATGTTGATGTTTTTCAATATGGAGGAGCTCATGGAAGTTTGTTTTGCGGTCGATGCTAAGTTTAATTACAGTGTCATTTATTCATACAGAGACTTTTCAGAGTAATTCACCAGCACATCTGAGGTAAATGTTGGTATTCCAGTTGGGTTTGTGTTGTTTCCAGTGTCACTGTGCTCTTTATATTGTCTGTATAAACAACCTAATGGTTACACAATAGCTAGACTGACACAGATGGTGATATAGTTCAAGTTGGATTTGATGAAGTGAAAGTGTGATGATTTGGACATGGAGTTTGCATGATGATAAACTTGTAGCTATGCTTCCAGCTCATGCTGTTTTGTAGCTTGTTAGCTAGCAAGCTATGTTATGGGATATCTGGGAAGTTTATCTCAGCAGCAAGTAGTGTTAACATTAGCAAAAGTTGGTTAACGGATATCGACTTTCCCTTCCTATAATGACATTTAATGATATTAATATATTTCTATAATGTTTTTTTTTCTCCTCCTGATGAAACAGATGTGAGATGTGAGGCTTCTCTTCTCTTAAATGCTTAGAAGAACTCTCCAGAACAGGGAGAGGGGTTGTGTATGAGATATATCAGGTAAAAACAAATTAGGTTCGTAAGTTTTCTGCCATTTTAAGTTGAATCTGCAGTTCCCAAAAAATACATCCCAGTCTTTTTTATCATCTTTGTTGAAGATTATTTTTCTGAAATAAGGAGAATTTATCCATCTTTCAGCTCCAGCTCCAGGTCCACGTGACTGAAATGCCAGGAGAAACTTGTGGTTTAAGCTTAAAGATTCTGAAAATCATATATTTCATCCATTTTTTAACCTGGAAGGGCATGAGTGCAGAACTGAAAGGCTTCATGATAAGAAATGTATCTGCTTGATTTGTAAAAATATGCCATTATTAAGGAAATGGAATGAGCAGACCTCAAGCTTTGTGTGACTTTAACAGCTTTTTTAGCGCTCTTATTTCTCACCTAATCAAGTCACTGCAGATATCTTAGAGCATAAAACATAACTTTTCTTCTGATTCAAGCCATCTAAGTACGTACAGTATAAGTATACTCTTCATACATACGACTGGTTGGTTTTCACATTGTTATAAATTGTACAGCAGTCTGCTCTACACAAATCATGGCACCAGGAGAGCAAAACCCTGCTTATTTATATTCAATTCCCTTAAAGTGCTTCTGTGCAGCCGGTAGCAGACCTGAGAACATTTAGTGTTTGCCTGCAGATGCAGATAAATGAGCGGCGCGGTAAAGTGACAGAGGGAAATGGATTTAAAGCTACTTAAAGGCTTGCACAGGTGTCAGCATGGTGCTGCTCAGGCAAAATGATTTCTTTCACTAGAGATTTCTTTCAACTAGAAAGAGAGAGGAGGGGGGATGCAGGGGGAGATCAGAAGCTCGCTTTCTTTTTGGCCATGTAATTATCTGTGTGTGCACATTAGCAATCACCAGACACTGCTCTCTGTCTCTCTAAACATCCGGTTATGCCACCCTGAATGCCAATGCCAACATTATGAGCAACTCACACAGCTAACCGGAAGCACAGTGACCTGTGAGACGAGCTGCTGTGACCATGCATTTAATGTGTGTGTGTGTGTGTGTGTGTGTGTGTGTGTGCCAGGAGCTAGCAGACATCATATTGAAAATCTGCACAGTCATAGGACACTGATGTGTTTTACTTCATTCATTACTGGCTACATAATGATTTTAATAATTGGGTGCAGGCCCGAAAACAATCAGGGAAGATGCTTTTTGTTAATGAAGACTTATCATTAATGAGTGAGTTTTATTCAGTGTGCAGGATGCATTTGCCACTAATCCTCATTCTTGCTCTCGCCCCTAGCCATCATGCAGGATTAGGAGTGTGTGGTAAACAAGTTTTTCATTTTGCAGCACCCTGCAAGCAGCCTGACACACCTTTATCTTGCACAGCTATGGAACAGCTTTAAAATAAAGCACTTAAGGTAAATAGGTAAATGGTGATTCCATGATTGGGGTGCCATTTAGCACTTGAAACTCTTAAAACTAATTTACATTTTTAAAAATGATTGTTCAACATCGAATCTAAGAAAACATGCATGGCATGAGGGCATTATGGACATTCTAATGATTTAATTAAAATGTTTTTTTAATGAATAATTTACTTTCAGTCTATAAATTGAGAAACTGGCTTGTACTTTCAAAGTCACCTTGCAAGTTAATATCATAATATCTTTGAAAATAAAGAACAAAGAATGAGAGATTTAATTTCGGATGACACGACTTCCTGTTGAACATGTGACCTGTGCAATATTCCAAATATTTCATAGGGGTGAATGTGTTCGTGTAACAGGGTTGCGTGAACATTGTGGAACACTAAAGCTAATGAACATTTTTCATAACTTAAAATGACCCCCGACCAACCAATTTTATACAGATTCAGTGATCAGATCATCTTTTCGTGGACTTTAAAGGGATGATCCTTTTAAGTAATTGATAATATCATATTCATGTATTTAATATCAGCCTCTAATGGCATTACATAGTTTCTTTTTTTAGTTTATTTATAGCCCAAAACATATGTTTCATCATGATAACTCTCACAACTGTCTGAATAGTTCTTAAGTCTGTAATTATGGTAATTACTAATTATTTAAACATATCAAATACATGACATTAGGGTTGAAGGTGGTAAAGTAGTACTAGCTTTGGTACTCATGTAAAGTTGTTTATCAAAGAAATAGCAATGAAATTTAAGCCAATGTTGGTGAAGGAAAGAACCAAGTGGCTACAGTTAAATAAAGGAAAAGAAAGGGGCCTAGAGCATATCCCTGAGGAACACCTTGTGTAACAGCATCAATGGTTGATTTTATCAATTGTTTTCCAATGACTATAAAGCTTGCCAAAGATCAGTAATGCTAACATCAGAGAGATACGAGATGAGTGTATTTTGGCTTACAGTGTCAAACACAGCACTTACGTTTAAATGGAGTGGAATACTTAGGGCTACAGAATCAGCAGTGAAATGGCAATCATTAGGGATACCTAAAAGGCCTTTCTCGGCACTCTTCAGTGTACCAAACCAGTTTGAAATAGTTTGAAAAGACTGCTATTGATTTAGAAAGATAGCAGTTCAGAGGCTACTACAGTTTCACCAAAGGAAAGGGAAGGCTAATGTATGACTGTATCGAGACCAGCTTTGTGCAGGAATAGAACCACAAACATGTGATGTGTTAATGAGGTGACAAGACAGGAGCAGAATTAACTGAAAGCCATGAATGACGCATTCAGAGTACTGGGAGATAGTATGAATGAACTTTCCACCTGACCAAAAGCATGAATCAGGTGAGAGAAGCTGAAAAAAAACAGTGAAAGCAGTTATTTTAGGAGAGAAACAACAATGAAATCACCTTAAGTGGGTGCATTTAACTAAATCAGGAAATCATAGAATGTAAAACTGTATTACACGCTCTCACTGAGCAGTGTGCCGGGTGACAGGGGGCAGGAGATAGGCACTCAAATGTATAAACATGATCATTAACAGAATTTCTTTTTTTTTTTCCTGAAGTCGCGCTGCATTTGCATATTGAGAATGTGGGTTAATTATGTTCTCCAATACAATAATTTCCCCTGAGACCTTAGCCACCCTGATGATGTGGGTTGGTTATGTTCTCTGACATAATCATTTTCCCTATGCGCTTAGCTGTCCAGCTACAATACAACTACAAATACAACAATTATTAAAACATCATGATTTTGTCATACTAGTTTTAGCGGTTATAACATTTCACTATAGACTATGCATATGTCTGTGTGGTTATTATTGACTATATTGTAACAGAATCAGACATAAGCTATGTTCGAACAGGACTGTATTTACTATGTATACAAGATGATATGAACAGCCCACTCTTGTAGTATTTACTAGTTTATGGCAGGATTTTGATTTGTTTCTTTCAAAATGGTAATTTATCGACACATTTGAAGGAAATGTTGATATCCTTTGTCTTGTTTTTATTGTCACTATGCATTTACATTGCTCGTATAAGACTTAGTAACCAGGTTCTAGCTAACTTGTTATTCTCATGCATTAGCTAGCTAATACTCATTGCATATATTCATATGTTTACAAGTTGCCTGGCAACAGTATATATGTGTTGCTATTTTGGTTGGCTATAAGCCAGTTTCTTTAGCAATTTTAACGAAAAAAAAAACATGCCCAAACATCATACTGCCTTTTATTTATTTATTTATTTATTTATTCATTATTTATTTATTTTATAGCATCTCACTCTCACTCTGGTTGAAACAGAAACTTATATATGACATAAAAGCTTTTGGTATGAATTTATCTTTAGTAGTCTGAACTGAGTTGTTTGTTCATATTTGTTATGGATAAAATTCAACCAGTTGAATTTAGTTAGTATTAAGATTAAGTAGTATTCGGATTTGTGTTGAAGTGGGATTACATACCATAAATAGTGAACAACCACAAAACTTGAGTGTGAGAAATGTGAGATGACTTAATGTACCGCTTGAAGTCAGGAAAATACATGGAAAATTGGGCACCAAACCAAAATAAGAAAATCCAGCATTAAGTAGCAAATTACGCACGCACTGACACTAAAATAGTGCTCATTGTGATATTCAACACATACTGTATTCTTATCACGGACACTTTAAAATATCTAGTTAAATACTCAAATAAAGTGTGAAAAGCATGAGAAACTCCAGGACAAAGGCTGAAAACTAACAAAGCATACTATCCTGAGTGATGCATTATCCTGAGGTGATTTAATCTTCAAACACTACTGAAGAGAAAACCAATAAGCTACATATAAAGCACATAATTAATTAATGTAAACCTGTAGGGGTTTGAGTTAATCCACCCTCAATGCAAAGCTATATGGACCATATACTGAATGCCTTTAATATTTTCTGTTTTAATATTGCCATTACTGCAGAAGTACAAAGCCCAATATTCAAAATCACCTTTAAAAAGGATCACAGCATGGAATCATTATTTGCATCTTATATGGATTGCGTAAAGCCATTTTCTTTTGATGAATGGAAATAGGTGAACATGCCAATGTGACATCAGATGCTAATTACATCCCATTACTGAGCCTATAGAGACTTCTATCTTTAAATTTTTCCATCTCTGTTCTATTAATCTGGGTAATTCAGGAATTAATTGAGATTGCAGATTTTGAATGAGCTAATTACATGCAATGTGACAATCTCAATTTAAATACATATCACATATAATCCAAACCTAATATACACCATACATACTGTATATATACATGGAGTATCATTTAGTAACCGTACGCCAATGTAACTGTAACAACAACCAGTGCATGATTCCCGCCAGACTGTAAGTGGCTAGGGTTGGTCCAGTTTATTAGTGTTTAATCACCTCACTTGTGTTCGAAAATTGTTGTTAACAGAAATTTAAAAGAAACTCAGACTATATTTATTGAACATAAGAAACAACAAGGTACTGTAACATTCTGTTAGTTTATTCATCCCATTCCCCATCCCACATTACGATTCTTTTTAAATCTTTTAAAATGTTTATCTTTGTTTCCTAACAGAACTTATGGAAAATTTCCGTAGGATTACTGTTGGAAACCATGGATTAATTGTAAGAGTTCACTGCTTACCATGGGAATTCTATGCAATTTCCTGGAGGCCAATTATTTACACATTAAAATCATTAGGTACCCATGGGATCCCATGGAAATTCACTGAATGCCCCATAACCAGCCATGAGACACCTGCATAAAATACCTACAGTGTCACTGGAGCAATTAATTTCCCACAACATAGCCCTAAGTATCCCATATGATTTCCATAGATTTAATTGTTTCATGCACTGACGAACTCACAATAAAATTCTAATTGCCTTCCCACTGGGGACTTTACATACACGATTGTCCCACTTAACATAATTTTCCTGGGAGATTTTCTTATGGGAATTTTGTATGTTTCATGGGATGGCTAGTTTACAATTTTTTTTTTACTGTATGTATCATCCCCCACTCCTGCTACACTTTATATACATTTCATATATTTCCTATTGATGTGACTTCTTTAATTTTAATTTATTGTTTTCTTTTAGTCCTCGTCAATGTCTATTGTTGTTTTTATTGTTGTCTTTAGTTCTCCCTCGTCAATGTCTACTACATGTTGCATGTAGTTTTCTGAAGGAACTGTGTTTCGTTTTTATCCATTGCCATGCGATGTGTTAAAAGTGACAAGAAAGCTGACTTTGACTTTGACAATGAGTTTCCAATGGGAAATTCCACACAGGATTCCTATGGGATTTTCTCAAGGGAATTTACAATATTTCATGGGGTGGATAATTCTCGATGAGGTTCCAACAAGAAATTCCCTGTAAAATACCTACGGGATTTTCTCATGGGAATTTTTTTTTTTTTACATGTGTCATGGGGTGGCCGATTCAACCATAAGTTCCAATGGAAAATTTCCCCATGGGATCTCTACAGTGTTGTCTCATGGGAATTGTGTAAATTTAATTTGGTGCCCAAGTCACAAAGTTTCCAGTGGGAAATTCCCCATAGAATTTCAATTTGATTGTCTCATGGGAGTTGTGTATGTTTCATTGGGTGGCCAATTTACAATGAGTTAGTTGGGAGATTCCCCATGACATTCCTATGGGATTTTCTCATGGCAATTGTGTATGTTCCAATTCACTCCCTGTTTCCAATCGGAAATTCCTCATGGGATTTCTTTAGGATATTCTCATGGGAATGTTGTATGTTTCATGGGGTGGCCAATTCATCTCAATTTTCTAATGTATAATTCCCTTTGGGATTTCAGTGGATTTCCTCATTGTGATGGAAATGCACAGATTGTGAACGTAACAGGATTCAAAGTTCTAAACTGTGATTATTCTCCCATTTAATAGATTATTAAATGTACAGTACAATCTACTGTTTGAACACGTATATTCAAAAAGGGCTGAAAGAGTTTAATCTGATTTAGGTGGATATATGAGTGTTTTTTTATTGATCTATCTGTCAGATTATTAATAGATTATTAGGCTGCATGTAAATGTAGCTAATTTGTATATGAGCATGAACCAGCATAGATGCTCTATAGAAGCTCTTCCATAAACAGTTGCATGCAATGAGCAATAAATTCAATGTTGGATTGTTTCTCAGTTACACACATGGGTGTGTGCATATGTTAGTAGAACAGGAAAGTGATAAGTAATAAAAATCCATTGATAGCATCACACACCCAGGACAATGGCTAAGCAAAACTCTGCAGAGGTGTATGAGTGAGTGAGTGAGTGAGTGTGTGTGTGTGTCTGCATGTGTGTGTCTTCTCTGCAGCAGAAGCATTGCCTGATTGTGCCATAGTAACACGCATACAATTATATGATGAGTCATCCAGTGCTCTGTTCAGCCTTGATGGCTTATTAATGAACAAGAATCCCGACCTGCAAGACATGGGAGCTAAATAATTGAAATGATGGAATGAGCTATAGTTTGTGGTTATGCATGTCAAATCACCATCAGGATCAATAACTGATGAGGCAGATCCTGAATGGTCATAGTGGAGACAAGAATGCTCTAAACAGATACTGGAGAGATGCTTGCGTCCCTTTAAAGTGGAAGTTACACCAGAATAAAAAGTCCAAGTTCAAGTATCTTTGTATAATCTAATTTTTTTCCCCATTAACTCTTTCTTTCTGATATCTCTGACTCACCTTTGACTCACTAGTCATGCTGTAATTCCAAGACAGAGAGAAGACCAACAGCCATAAAAGTCAGTGTCACATTCAGCCAAATAGCCCTAGACAGGCCAGTCCATTATTTTTACTACAGGTTAGTAACACAGATTTAAATAATGCAAACACAGAGCATATTATTAAGCTAGTGTATAGATAGAAAGGAGAATGGTCTTTATTCCTCAAAGGTCAGAACTTTCAAATCTAATCATCAAATTCAAATCCATCCATTAATTTCAGAAAAAAAACAAAGGATTGCAAAAGACAAACTTATTGAACTATAATTTCTTCCACTAAAACTGTGCTAATAGTTGGTTTTATTTTATTTCAAGGGTTTTTTGCGCACATTTTATGCCATTGTTGAAATTGTCAAAAAGCATTTTTATTTTCGCCCATCTCAGACACAGGAACCTCACCAAACCATCTCTAGAGTAATAACAATCTGTCCGGCATGTGTCATCTCCCAGCCTACCAATAAACGGGTTAATCAGTTGGAATGTTGGAATGGGTTGATGTTTGGTAGTTATTCTGTAGACTACCAACTCATTTCTACACTCTCAGAAAAACTGGGTTCTTCAAGGGTTCTTTAAGGGTTCATTGAATAATGTACGGTTCTTTAGCCTCCTAAAGAGTTCGACTTGGATCCCTTTCTGATAGGCTTCCATGTATCCATCCATCAATCATCCATTCATGCACCAAATCATCCATCCATCCACTATCTACCATTCATCCACCCATCCATCCATTGACCCAACATCCAATCACACGCCAAAGCATCAGTCTATCCATCTATCTACCATTTATCCAGCCACCAAAGTATCTGTCTAAACAACCAATCTTTCCATTCATCTACCATTCAATCACCCACTTAAGCATCTGTCCAATCTACCCATGCATTCATTCATCCAGCATCTCTTCACACACCAAAGCATCTACTCATCCATCCATCCATCCATCCATCCATCCATCCATTCACCATCTATCCACCTACATGTGTTTCATCCATCCATCCACCATCCTTTCACCCACCCAAGCATCTGTCCATCCATCCACACATACATACATCCACACAGTCTAACAAACTTTCCAGGCTTGACAGGTCTGTGTCACTGATCATTAATCACACTGTATGACTCGGTGCATACCAGTATGGCAGCACCGCAGCACATATATGACTCTTTTTTTTGGTTGTGTCATTTTCCCTCTAACCTGCACAAGCAAGAATGTCAGTGGTCTTGTTTACAAATGGCAAATAAAGATAAAAAACACTCATGCTGTGCTTTAGAAGAAAACAGCCATCGGGGCATGAGGGTCTGCTGTGTGAGAAAACGGTTTTCATGCTCTCGAGCCATGTCTCTGAGTACTCTTCTGTTCTTGGATAGGGGTGAACATCAGGACATGTCAAAACAACAACAACAACAGAAGAGCATTTGAGGTCACACCATGAAAACAGAGCCAGCATCTGCTTTTCAGCTTCCAGACGCTTGTCGTGATGATCATCTACCTGACAAATAATCTCAGTGCCATACATGTGTCTTTATGTTGTATATTGTGAGTTCATAAAATGGTACACATTCAAAAAGTGTTATGCTTGATTGAGGTAAAAGTTGCTGCACGAATAAAGACTTTTTTACACTTAACAGTCTTTAACATACTCACAAAGCAGCTTAACAGTAATTCAGGTCTGGACCACTAATAAAGCAATAGTGATAAAGAGAAACTTGCTGAGGACTTTAGGAGGAAACTCTCTCTCCTCTAATCAACATTATAGTGATTATAGTGAATAGTGATTATAGCAGGAATTCATTAACTAATTCAAGTCCAGCATCTTAATCTGAGACATCGAGCAGACATGCAACACATCAAATAAATCAAAACAGTGGCATTATTGTACTAATTCTGAAAATTAAAATAGTGAATTAAAAAAGCATGTTAAATGAACTAATCCTGTTCATCTATTATGAATTCATGACATATATTTAGTTTCTTTTTGCTACAATAATTTGTATGGACAAATAACTGTCAGCACAGGCTAAAAAATATAGCAAATCTCATGTATTGTCCAGTTACTTGGTGTAACTCTCAAGAGTTCATACAGTGCTTTTCACCCCTGAAGCTAAGCTTCACCCTTTCTGCAGCTGTACTTCTCGATGATTAAATACTAGAGTGTGCTGCATCAGGTGCTATTTTATAAGCTGATGAATAACGTGTGTGGAAGCCACACTGTATATCGCCACAATGGTGATCCGTGATTGGTTGTTGGGAACATTTGTTATTACACCAAATTCGCAGTCATCGATGAAATCATTATAACAAGGACAATTCATGCAGTAATATACTATTTCGATGTTTGCTTGAATGCTTGGCATTTTCTTAGTTATATATCATTGTATTTAGTCTTTCTTTTTATTTGTTTATTTTGAAATTGTTTCTTGCTTTTAGGTTAAATCATATTGCAGTTGACAGAAAATGAAAAGAATCAGAAGCACTGTTCTCTCTCTGGTCTTCCTCCCTGCCTCAGCCTTGTTTTGCCATGCACCGTTACTGTATGCAGTCCATAACACTTTTACAAAAATAAATGAAACAGCTTTAAAATAGTCTATTGTGAAACCCTCTTTTTTATGTGTCGACTGGCGGCATCCACACTCAGGGGATCTTTTTTCACTTTAACTTTCTTCCAAGATGATAACACCAGCTGCTGTTGCTTTCTTTTTCAATGTATTGTTTTCAGAAAGTATGTCGACTGCAGTGTTAAATTGCTGTGCCCCACTTCCACACAACACAACTTTTTTTGACCTTTGCGTGGCATTTGGAAAACATCCAAATGCCAAAACACCTGGGGCACCTAACTGGGGCATTGGAATATCCACATTCAGTGTTGCCAACGCTTTCCAGGAAAATGTAGAGAATGCATGCTTAAAAAAAAAAATCACAAGAAGTCACCAGTTAGATGTCATACATTAATTTGCATATTCATTCATTTCTCATATTCATTCAAATTGCTATGATTATTTGTATATCACAACGTGAAGATCTGGACCATCTGCAGAGTAATGAGCAGAATAGTTCAGAGTTTTATCAAAAAAAGAAAATAATTTAATAAGAGAATATAATAAGATTATAATTTATTTCTTATAAATGGCACCACAGACTAGCAATTTATTAGTTACTATAATTTCTATAAAGAATGCAGACAAACTGATGTAGTGGTAGTGAGGAGTTGGGAAATAGACACAAAAGAAACAGTTTTGGAATGAATAACTCACTTTTTTTACTTATAAATATTGCCAAGTATGTGGGTGGAACAAACAATGGTGATCAGTGATTGGTCATTAGGAAACAATGGTGATCAGTGATTGGTCATTAGGAAACAATGGTGATCAGTGATTGGTCATTAGGAAACAATGGTGATCAGTGATTGGCCATTAGTAACAATGCTGATAAGTGAATGCTCGTTGGGAAACGATGGTGATCAGTGATTGGTTATTAGGAACAATGGACATAAGTGAATGCTCGTTGGGAAATGATAGTGATCAGTGATTGGTCATTAGGAACAATGGTGACCAGTGATTGGTCATTAGGAACAATGGTGATCAGTGATTGCTCATCGGGAAACAACGATGATCAGTAATTAGTCATTACGAACAATGGTGACCACTGACTGGTCATTTAGACAGTGGTGGTGAGTCCAACAAACATTCTCTCTCAACTTGAATAAGCAGCAGCTGTGATGTGAACTGGAAAGCTGTATCAGGATAGTCACTATCATCTGCTGAAATAGTCTCTAGATTTGTCGCTAGGCTCTTTTTTAAATGAAAGTTCCTAAAGGGGTCTAAATAGTCAGCAAATCTAGTGATAAAGTTACAACTGATTTGCATAAAATTGTACCCAGTTCTTTCCTAAGATTGTCCACGTGAGTAACCTGTGGGTTCTCCAGTTTCCTCCCACTTCGAAATACATACATGTACGCTAGCCAATCATCTGGTTTTGTCACTTCAGCACATTCTAATTAATTTTGCATAAAATCGAAAAAAATCTCTATTTAAACATTGATGTATAAAACAGTAATGTTTTCTGTCACTTTGTTGCTTGCTAGTGGGAACACAGGCTATGTTGAATGCCATTTGATGACTGATTTATACACACTGTCATTTTTATACATGGTATACACATCCCCATAAACACATTAAAAGATTTATACACAGTAAAACACGTTAAAAGAGCGCTAAATCATTTACACACATTAAAACATACTGTAATGCCCGTTTCATTCTGGCTTATGTTTTGTCAGCTGGTTTCTTATGCTATTCCACAATCATAAGGCACCGCTGGTGTAGTGGTATCATGCAAGATTCCCATTCTTGCGACCTGGGTTCGATTCCCGGGCGGTGCAACTTTATTTAGCCTAGTTCACACTGCACCAACAGACATGTTTGTCAGATCAGTTTGTTAACCCTGTTGGTGTTGGTTGGCATGTTTTCACCGAATGAACATGTTCAATCAGCGTTTGTCGGGTCATGGAATGTCTGAGCAGTGTGGTATCGTTTTCCAACAAACTCTGACGTAATCTGACCTGGGCATGAGCCATTGCCATGACCACAAGGCAACCATCCCTGAAAACTCCATAGAAACTAAAGCCTGTGCATTTTAATCGGGATCATCTGCTAACCGTATGCCATTTTCCATATTCATGAAGTACTAATCGGAATCGCAACAAATGTTTATAACTTACATTTGCATAAAAATATTGTTCATAATATATGACCCAATAATGGTCTTATAATGGAAGATTATAAGAAATAAGGAATTCAGGAATAAGCTCATTTAAAGCTGAGCATCCAATTCGAAACAAGTAGTGCAAGTTACGAAAAGATTCCCCTGTGAATATTAAATAATACAAAGAAATAGCTTTTAGAAATTGCGATATAAACATTGCCACCTAAATAGCTTAAATTGTCTTGTTTGGGATTTTAAAGATGAAACTTAGATTATTACCTGTTGCCAAGAAGCAAAGTGTAATCATTAGGTGTTCACCGGGTGAAATGGCATCTCTATAATTTGTAGTTTGCCTCGGAATGATTGGTGTCACCATCTGCAGCAGTTGCGGAAACTGCTTGGGGGCAAACCGAGCGAAACTTTCGAAAGTTAATATCCTTTTTGAATTTTTGAAAGCACATCCTCTCTCTGCAGTTTTCTGCATAAATTTAAGTAAGTGCCCTGTCTTTCACGTCGCAACAACCAAGGCTTCACCCACAACTTCTTTCATTTCGCTCTTCGTCTTTTAATGCGAAGAATGACGCATAAAGACACAGTAGGAGTAATTCTGGATTTCGATTGTTGTTAAAGGATCATCCATTTTTAAACCAGACTGACTGTCTGTAAAAAAGTTTCTTTTTCCCAACATTCTAAATCCTGAAGCTCTGAGTTACTAATCAGAAGGTTGGGGGTTCAAGGCCCTTAACCCTCTCTGCTCCAGGGGTGCCGTGTCCTATCTGATCTTCCTAACAGGCTGGGATATGCGTGGAAAAAGAATTACACTGTGCTGTAATGTATATGTGTTTTTCCAGCAGTAAATCTGACACTTCTTGTGTGTGTGTGTGTGTGTGTGTGTATATATGCTCTCCCATTAACCTTCCACAAGTCAGACTGAGACAAAACACACTAGAATGATATAAAATAAACACTAGGAAAAGATATCAGCGTTTATAAGAATCATTCTTATAAATGACTTGAAGTGTAGCTTTAAGGATGTTAATGTGATATTAAGTGTGCAAGCTGGTGTCTCAGGTTTAATTAGATGCTTATGAAAAGGTCAGGAGGTGCATTGTGTTGTGACTGGCTGCCTCTGACTAAATCGATTCTGAGAGCTCTATGAGTGTCTCCAAACAGCCCTATGCCTTTTCTCTTTTTTCTTGTCATGCCTTTCTTATTTGCCTTTTTCCCTTCATCTCATTCTTGATTTCTAATCCCCCTCTACCATTCACACTCATATGCATTCATTCATGTGACAGAAGCTTTTATCCAAATTGACTTTCACACATAGTGAGTCAGAATTGAATCCAAACACAGAGTTGTTAGAGGAGACGAGAGTGCTGCAACATTACAGAGAGTGCAAGATCGTTATAGGAAGAACCGCTGCTAAACAAACACTCAAACAACTTAACACGAGGGTTGGAGAATGTGGTAGTAGTCAAGAGTGATACACACTCTATAGACACAGCAGCCACACTAACTAAGCTATTAGTCAATACTTGCAATAGAGTGTATTTAATGTACAGCATTGTACTGTGAACAATGCAGCTAGAATTTCTTGGAGGTTGTAAGGAAAGTTATGGAAGGAATTATTTATCTCCAGTGTAAGTTTTCCACCATGGGAAAGTCTCCAGGACAGATGACTTGTGCCTTCCGGGTTCTCGGTAACATGACAAGCTGAGTTTTCACTTCGAGAGACAAAAATCGAAAGGCTGGTAAGGGAATGTAAATGATAAGGAGAATGAACTTGATGTGCAGGTGTAAATGGATAAAACGTATGATGTGTCATTCATTAATATGTGTTTTTTTTTATTCGGCATTATTTTTTCAAATAGGTGTCACAAAAGTATATAATTCTTTTTACATAATCTCTATTTCATTCAATGCAAGCGTTCCAGCACTTACCAAGTATCTGGCTTCCTCTAGAAAAAGGTTTGATTCAATTCTAATTAATGTTGCGCTTTAAAGGTTCTCACTTGACTCACCCTCGTAAATTAAAAATTGTTATTTTTGGGAAATTGCTGGGTATAGTTGGAACAAAACACATTGGGATGTGCTGTTATTGGAAAATAATCAACTTTGGGCTGGTAACAATTTTATTTCACGTTGATGACAACACACCATCCTGTCATTGACTATTTTCCTATAACAGCATACCCCCAAAGTGTTTTATTCCTTACTTATATCATTGCTTCCCATTCTCTTTCAGAATTTACACGCTTCGAAAAAGGTCTCTTGTAGGTTCTTTGGATAGTTCTAATTTCTTAATTTTGTGAAACCCTATCTGAAAGGGGAAGACTGTGTTATGGGGCTCTACATAGAGCCTTTATGGGTCTTCAAGGAATTTAAATTTCTTTTCCTAAAAGTGCAGTGAACGGGATGGAACATGGGTCCAGATGAGTGACCTCATATAGTATGTGAAATTCCATTGGTGGATCTGAAAGCTAGAATCAAATGCTTGAAGCAAAACTTGAACCTGATGCACCAAGCTACATTTAAAAAGATTAAATAGAGGACCCTTAAGAGTTCTTCAGTTTAACCGTCTGGAGAAATCCATTTCCTTTTCAGAAAAAAAAGAGATTCCAAATAGAAGCCTTTTAGGAACCTAAGAACCTAATTATCCTATGAACCATTAAAGAATTCTTCTTTCTAAGAGTGTACAGAAAGACACATATAAATAACAGATAGCTCTAAGTTCTGGACCACCAACCAAGCTTCCTTTGGAACAAGTGCTGTATTTCCTTTTGCTTGTCAAAGTCGTCACCTTGCGAATGAAACCATGACACCATGTGCATACTCTACCTGTGTGTGGTGGTGGCTCAGTGATTAAAGGCTGTGTTTTTTTTTTTTGGCTCAGAAAGTTGGGGGTTCAAGTCCCAGCACCACCAAGCTGCCACTGTTGGGTTTTTGAGCAAGGCCCTTAACCCTTTCTGCTCCAGGTGCTCTATCATGACTAACCCCAACTTCCTAACAAAGCAAAGAATTTCACTGTAATGTAAATGCGACAAAGCTTCTTCTTCCGTTACGCTCATCCACTTTCACATTCTTCTCTTGTTGAGTATTTGAGGAAGTGGATTCAATGGTGCTGAATACATTATAGCTTGTAATTCTTTGTTTTTTGCTAATAAGCTTAAATTTGTTTATTGTTAAATCTGCACTCAAATCAGAGGCTGTTGAAGCTCACCTTGGGGGACGGTTAATTTCTAGCAATTAACTTATTACTATTCTGTCCATGTTTGATTGAGCAGACACGTGGCCTATTGTTTGCTTCAGTGTGCGTCAGCAGTTCATTGGCATGAAGCTTGCCTTATGTGCCATGCCTTCTTAATGGAAGACTTGATTATGGAGTCAAGTAGAAGCAGTGAACCACTGAAGCGAGACACACACTATGTCTTTGGACAGATTAAATTATTAGAAAGTATGTAGAATTGCAGGAAGCCAGCATTATCCATGTTTTTAATCCATCTCTCTCATTCTCTCATACTTTCTCGAGCTTTCTTCTTGCTCAAATAAATGCCTATTATACTTCTTACCTAAAAACAGCTCTTTTAAAGTTCGAAGCTTAGTTCGAACAGTACTGACACCGCTCATGCTCTTAACTGTATATACATGGAAGCGTTGCTGATGTGTCAGTCCTGACAGAAACTTGAAAAATGGAAATTATATCTGCATTTATGTATGATAAGCTTTCTTTCTGAAAACATATATATCATACATAAGGCAACTTTATATTAACAAAGTCAATAAACCAATTACAACAGTAACAAAGCTGACAAAACTGCAGAGGTACTGATATATCCCACTTTACATTATGTAATGGACATTTTCACAGAAAGCGCCATGAATTAGCTTCTCTTTTAGGCATTTCCACTATTTCAAATAGCAGATGTGATCTGTGTATTTGTTAAGATGGGTCAATGATCTCACTGATGTTGTCTCTCTAATGATTTTCTGGAACCTATTATTAACCGATGCTATTAATTTATGAATAGTATGATGTTTGTTAGTGATATATAAGGATTATACTGACTTCGTTTACCTGGAGATTTACAAATTGTTCAATGAGTTGAGACGTGGCATCTCTGAATTATTCAGATGAACAGCTACTATTGGAGAGAGTATTGACTGAATCGATACATCCGTCAACATCTGTATTGGTCTTTTTCTTTATGATGTTTGATGGCTTGTGTATGACCACATATGTAGTCATCTTTTCTACGTCGCTGAAAATTTTCCTTTTGGCCAAAAAAATCTATGTCACACATCTATGTTTTAATGTCTTTTAAATATCTTTGTGCTGAATTTCTCTTGAATGGTATTCTTAATGTTATACTTGCTTGCTTTTGCTTTTCCTCTTTTCCTCTCACTCACCTGAGAAAGAAAATCCTTATTGTGATAGATAGATAGATAGATAAATCACTTTATTAATCCCAGAAGGAAATTCACAAAATATAATATGTAAAATATAATATATACTGTATATCATATATGATTAATAGTGACAGCACAGTAGCAACACACACTTAATGTGTTTTAGTTATAGAAACTCACCTGGAGGGCAGGTACTGTACAACCACAGTTTGCTGGTTTGAAAGAGTGAGAAATGATACCGCAAAGCCATGCGGCAGAGAAAGGGGTATCTGTGGGAGGTACCATGGCTGAACAAGTTTAGAAAACTTCATAAAAATATCTATTATTATAAAAGAATACATCTTTATTGTATTCTAATATTAAGCCTTTTTTTTTAGTCACAAGCATTTCCTTGTTACTTTTAATACACTATTTTTATAAGCTTCATTACCACCCTACAGGATATAAACACAATTATTAAGCCCTGCGAAGTGCTTTTTTAAGAACTTGACTTGACTTGCTCTTTCCATCCATCCCACATACACACATTTCCATTCATTCTTTACATTTCTAATAAAGCGATCAGTCAGTGCGGCACTGTTTGAGCGACAGATGAGATTGGCAGATTTGACGGCATGAAAAGAACAGAAGGCTATTTTCTCTCCACTGTTCGGTGATGTTTTCCTCCATATTTTTATGAAAGTGACAGCCTGCGCTCATCTTTATCCAACCGTATTTGAATATCCAGACCACTATTTTCCTGTAAACACTTTTGTCTCTGGCACTGAGTAAGGAAAATTGGTGTGTGTTCACATTCATTGTGTTTCCACCCCCCTTCTTCTTGTCTCCACTCCAATTGGCCAGGGCTGCTATGACGCACTAATAGCAGCGACAGTAATTGACGCTAAATGTCATTCTGTGTTGATGATTCCCACTGAGGAGGCGGAGGGGTGGCGAAAGATTGACAGAGAAGATTTATGAATGAACAAGACAATGTACATGTCAAATTTCGGCTCCCTGGAGTGTGCTGTCTCCAACAAGATGAATTTAGAACCAAGACATTTAAAATACGATAAGTGGGTGATTTATTGTGCCGTGACTTACCAGTCGTTCATCAAGGAAGGGATTTGGGGGGGGGATTTTACAGGTGAGTCATAGAAAACAGGCCAAGACAAACAAGTATGTTAAAAATAACATTCAAGATGGTTTTCTTCCTCCAATAGTACACCAAAACCCAAGTAATTATAATTCTCATATATCATTAACAAACAGTCTCCCAGTCATGAAATAATCACATAAAGTCTGCTAGGTTGTAGAAAATACCTCAGAGGTTAACTGACATAATCTGAAATAAAACATCTTAACCTGATCACCCAAGTGTGGACATCATGCATGGAAGTTAATTTTCATAAGATCTATGACTTTCATAAGATCTACATATTTCTTCAAAAGGTTAAGCATTGAGGACTGGTGTTTCTCCCACACTCTTCTGGCTTTAGATTTGTGTATTTTATTGAATTTTTCATGTTTTCCTTTTTTCAAACCCACTAATGACTATTTTTGTGAATGACTTCATTTTAATCGTGTTGCACCAGAACTAATTTGTCCTGATTTGCTGCTAAATAAATCGATCAGGCGAGAACATTTAGTAAGAAGGAAGGCTTTGTTCACATATTTTGGCTGGTGAGAGCCATAATTTGGACAAGCAAGGCGCAATTTTAGTAATAGACAGTCTTCTGCCAGGGCACCGGCGGGGGGCGGCATTCATGACACGATTACATGAGCTGGGGGGTGCTAAAAATATGATCCGTTCCACTGTCATAGTGGGCACAGATGGCACCCGCCTGTATGTGTGTGTGTGAGAAAGTGGGTGATGAGTAATGGGTGAGGGGCATCTCAACCTTGTCTTTAATTATGATAGTCTTTATATATTTAGTGAGCAGAGGCACTAAAAGTAGGGCCCAGCTGTGCACTATTTTTGAGCAGCAGGCAAAGGCTAATTTGTCGCCTTGTTTTGTTACTCTGACTGGCTTGCATGTAATCATGGGTCAGTGAAAGGAAGCTTGACATAACAGTATGAACTAATTTCCTCTTTTATCAAAAGCAGCAGAAACACCTGAGATGGAAGAAAGGATTAGTTAGACACATGCTGGGGAAGCATCAGTTGTGCATAAATTCAGCTTTTCAAAACAGTGATTTATTCACTGCTTAGTAACTGTCACTGTCTCACAGACAGGCAATTATATTGCAAACATAATTGTCATATTGTACATAATATTGTAAATCTTACTTTATATATTATATTATATCTTATATTGCATATTATATTAAATTAAATTATATTATATCTTACTTTATATATGGAAAAGTATATATATATATACTGCTCAAAAAAATTAAAGGAACACTTTTTAATCAGAGTATAGCATCAAGTCAGTTAAACTCCTGGGATATTGACCTGGTCAGTTAAGAAGCAGAGGGGGGTGTTAATCAGTTTCAGCTGCTTTGGTGTTAATGAAATTAACAACAGGTGCACTAGATGGGCAACAATGAGACGACCCCTAAAACAGGAATGGTTGACAGGTGGAGGCCACTGGTTTTTTTTTCCCTACTCATCTTTTCTGACTGTTTTTCACTAGTTTTGCATTTGGCTAGGGTCAGTGTCACTACTGGTAGCATGAGGCGATACCTGGACCCTACAGAGGTTGCACAGGCAGTCCAACTCCTCCAGGATGGCACATCAATACGTGCCACTGCCAGAAGGTTTGCTGTGTCTCCCAGCACAGTCTCAAGAGCATGGAGGAGATTCCAGGAGACAGGCAGTTACTCTAGGTGAGCTGGACAGGGCTGTAGAAGGTCCTTAACCCATCAGCAGGACCGGTATCTGCTCCTCTGTGCAAGGAGGAACAGGATGAGCACTGCCAGAGCCCTACAAAATGACCTCCAGCAGGCTACTTGTGTGAATGTCTCTGACCAAACAATCAGAAACAGACTTCATGAGGGTGGCCTGAGGGCCCGACGTCCTCTAGTGGGCCCTGTGCTCACTGCCCAGCACCGTGGAGCTCGATTGGCATTTGCCATTGAACACCAGAATTGGCAGGTCTGCCACTGGTGCCCTGTGCTTTTCACAGATGAGAGCAGGTTCACCCTGAGCACATGTGACAGACGTGAAAGGGTCTGGAGAAGATGTGGAGAACGTTATGCTGCCCGTAACATCGTTCAGCATGACCGGTTTGGTGGTGGGTCATTGATGGTCTGGGGAGGCATATCCATGGAGGGACACACAGACCTCTACAGGCTAGACAATGGCACCCTGACTGCCATTAAGTATCAGGATGAAATCCTTGGACCCATTGTCAGACCCTACGCTGGTGCAGTGGGTCCTGGGTTCCTCCTGGTGCACGACAATGCCCGGCCTCATGTGGTGAGACTATGCAGGCAGTTCCTGGAGGATGAAGGAATTGATACCATTGAATGGCCCCCACGCTCGCCTGGCCTAAATCCAATAGAACACCTCTGGGACATTAAGTTTCGGGCCATCCGAAGCCACCAGGTTACACCTCAGACTGTTCAGGAGCTCAGTGATGCCCTGGTCCAGATCTGGGAGGAAATACCCCAGGACACCATCCATCGTCTCATTAGGAACACACCCTGACGTTGTCAGGCATGCATACAAGCACGTGGGGGCCATACAAACTACCGAGTACCAATTTGAGTTGCTGCAGTGAAATTTCAGGAAAATGGACTAGCCTGCTGCATCATTTTTTCACTTTGATTTTTGGCGTATCTTTCAATTCAGCCCTCTGTAGGTTGATCATTTTCATTTCCATCAAATGATGTGGCATCCTTTCGTTCCTAACACATTACCCAGTCCATATCAGTATAGATATCCAGCATGCTATTTTTCCCCATTGAGATCTGATGTGTTTTCAAAGTGTTCCTTTAATTTTTTTGAGTAGCGTGTATATATATATATATATGTACAGTCAGATCCGGGACTATTTGGACAATGACAGAGTTTTTGTGATTTTGCCTTTATACACCACCACAATGGATTTGAAATAAAACAATCAAGATGTGATCGAAGTGTAGACTTTCAGCTTTATTTTAAGAGGTTACACAAAAATATGGCATTTACCATTTAGGAATTACGGCCATTTTCAACAAAGTATCTCCATTTTCAGGAGCTCAAAGGTATTTGGACAAAGTGACATAATTGTAAATATAACCATAATTTTAATACTTGGATGAAAATCCTTTGCAGTCAATGACTGCCTGAAGTTTGGAGCCCATGTTCTCAAAACTCAAAATCTGAGTTTCCTCCCTGGAGATGCTTTGCCAGGCCTTCACTGCAGCTGCCTTCACTTGCTGTTTGTTTGTGGGTCTTTCTGCCTTCAGTCATGTCTTCAGTAAGTGAAAAGCATGCTCTAGTGGGTTGAGATCAGGCAACTGACTTGGCCATTGAAGAATATTCCATTTCTTTGCCTTCAAAAAGTCTTGAGTTGCTTTCGCAGTATGTTTAGGGTCATTATCCACCTGCACTTTGAAGTGGTGTCCTATCAGTTTTGTAGCATTTGGCTGAATGTGAGCAAAGAGTATCGCCCTATACACCTCAGAATTCATCTTACTACTTCTGTCAGCAGTCACATCATCAATAAACACCTGTGAGCCCGTTCCACTGGCAGCCATACATGCCCATTCCATAACACTTCCTCCACCATGTTTGACACATGATGTGGTATACTTTGGATCATGAGCTGTTCCTTTCTTTCCCCTACTTTTCTCTTCCCATCATTCTGGTACAAGTTAATCTTGATTTCATCAGTCCAAAGAATCTTATTCCAGAACATGGGAGGCTTTTTTAAATGTTTTCTGGCAAAGTCTAATCTGGCTTTCCTGTTCTTGAATGTTACCAGTGGTTTGCACCTTGTTGTAAACCCTCTGTATTTACATTCATGAAGGTGTTGTGAAGGGGTTTTTCTTCACCAAGGAAAGGATTCTGCGATCATCCACTTTAGTTGTCTTCCGTGGTCTTCCAGGCCTTTCGATGTTGTTGAGCTCACTAGTGCTTTCTTTCTTTTTAAGAATGTACCCAACTGTTGATTTGGCCACACCTAAGGTTTTTGCTATCTCTCTTATAGATTTATGTTGGGTTTTTTCAGCCTAATAATGGCCTCCTTCACTTGCATTGAGATCTCCTTGGACTTCATTTTGGTAGCTCCAGTTGAACAGCTGCCAAATGCCAACTCAATACCTGATATCAACTCCAGACCTTTTATCTGCTTCATTTGTCTTGAAGTAACAAGGGAATGAGCAGGTGCTCATCAACCTGAAAACATCTTCCCCACAGTGAAGCATGGAGCAATCCTAAAAGAAAAACTGTTCCAGTCTGCAAAATACTTGACACTGGCCCAGCGGTACAACTTCCAACAAGATAATCCTGCCATAGCTACACTGGAGTGATTCAAAACCAAGAACCTGAATGTGTTAGAATGGCCCAGATGGACCTCAATCCATCTGGAAATCTGTGACAAAACTTGAAAATGGTGTCTGCAAAATGCTGTAAATGTAAATGAAAGGTGCTAACTTTCCTTTCCATATATAGTGGAATTAGAAAGTATTCAGACCCCTTTTCCTGTTGCACACTTTACTGTGCTGTGGACTTGATTTTTAATGGCTATAATTGCTAGTTTTCCCCATCAGTCTACACTTAATTGGCCATAATGACAAAGTGAATTATTATAGATTTTTTGAAAATTAATTAAAAATCAGAAACTGAAATTTTTTATTCACAAAAGTATTCAAATACTTTGCTGTGCCACTCCAAATTATGGTCATCATTATGGTTAGCTTTAATTTTCCTTGCCTTGGTCAGGGAGGTCAGAAAGAACCCAACAGTCACGCTACAAGAGCTCCAAAACTCCTGTGCAGAGATGAGAGAACCTATTGGACAGACAAGCATCTCTGCAGCACTCCAAAAATCAGGCCTTCATGGCAGAGTGGCAAGATGGAAGCCACTGCTGACTAAAAGGCATATGACAGCATAAAGCATTCTGGTCTGATATAATGAAATTGAACTCTTCAGGCCAAACAGCAAGCACTATATCTGGTGAAAAACAGGCACTGCACATCACCTGGATAATACCATCCCTACAGTGAAACATGGTGGTGGCAGCATCGTGCAATGGGGGTGCTTCTCGGCAGCAGAGACAGGGAGACTGGTAACAATTGAGGGACAGATGAATGCAGTCAAATACAGGAACATCCTTGAAGAAAACGTCTTCCAGAACGCAAGCAAACTCAGACTGGGGCGACAGTTCACCTTTCAACACGACAATGTCCCTAAGCATACAGCCAGAACAGCACTGGAGTGGCTTTGGGGCAACTCTTTGAATGTCCTTGAGTGGCCCAGCCAAAGCCCAGACTTAAACCCCATCAAACATCTGCGGAGAGACCTGAAGATGTCAGTTCACAGACGCTCGCCATCCTGACTGATGGAGCTTGAGGGGGGATCTGCCATGAAAAGTGGGATAAACTACCCAAAGCTTGTAGAGAATTATCCAAGAAGATATTTAGCTGTAATTGCTGTCAAAGGGGTTTCTACAAAGTATTAAATAAAGAGTCTGAATACTTTTGTGAATAAGAGATTTCAGTTTATTGATTTTTAATTAAATTTTGAAAATCTCTAAAAACATGTTTTCACTTCATCATTATGGGAGATTAAGTATAGATTGATGGGTAAAAATGTAAACTATATCCATTCAGAATCCACAACACAATAAAGTGTGCAACAAGTAAAGGGGTCAGAATACTTTCTGAATTCACTGTACTTGAGTTCACAGACAGGAGAGAGATTGACACAATCCCTCCCACCCAGCGAAGACAGTTTTGATCCCTTGGACTTGGCCATGGATGACTGTTGCATTGCTGGGATTTGACCTATTGTTACATTTAAGTCAAAATGGGAAGATAATTGCTGTAATATAAATGTGAACAGGATTTCCACATTCATTAGAGAAACTGAGCTGGATATGTGAAGTTCCAGACCAGTGAACAATTTAGCCTTGTTTACTGTATTTCTGTCCCCAATTCACCTCAGAATATTAGTTTAAAAGTAGGAAAAACAAGCTAATTAGCAAAGCATTATGTAGACAGCCTTCAGCAACAGAGGGTCATTTATGTGACAGTGATATTTATGCTACTTCTGCTTGAAAGAACTGTGCAGTAATTACCCATGCTTGCTCTCTTTCAGCCTGTTCTGCATCTCATGTTTGTTTTTTCTGGTCAGACAGCCATGGTCATTTGCAGGTCACAGGCAATCATAGACATATGGTGGATTCATTTACTCTTCCTGTGCAATCGGAACACTTTCTGGCTTAAACAGTATCTACTAGGCCTCTCTGTAAATGTAACTTTAAAGTATTGATAATTTGTTCCTAGACAGAAAATCAAATAACCTCAGATTATTACTGTGTCTCCAACCATCTCTCCACTCATTACTTCCTCTCTTAACATCTAATCAATTCCCTTCACAGACAATCCATCACGCTCTTATGGCCCCATCTAGCTCTTCCTTACTTTTGTGTAATTAATATCCTGCACAGAGAGAGAGCTAGAGAGGGGGAGGGAGAGGGAGATATTTCACATCTTCAACAGGAAATCCATATCTGGAGTTGGCCAAGTCGACCGAACTGTTGCCATGGGAACCGTTGCCAGCTGTTGACCGTTTGCACGGCCAGGCTTTCGGCAAATGCTCAGGGAAAACTAGAAGAACTCCATTATATAAGCATAACTTTCCTTTCGCTCTGTCTTTCTTTTTTTTCTCTTTCTATGACGCAGGTGATTTGCAAAGTGCAAGGAAAAGTTCAGCTGCTATTCATCAAACTCGTTGTGCTCTGCAAATTCATCTTCTGAACTGCACTGAGCTCAAACCCAAAGGCTAAAGGGTCCGGATGTCCGCAATGTCCGGATTACTCACAGTCCAAGGTGAAATTCTGCTAGTGGTCTTTTATGCTTTTTTTAGTTTTAATTTCTATAATTTATGGATGGTGCATGCAATAAATAATTGTTGCATCAAAAACATGCATCAGTGGAAAGATTATGCGTGCAACATGTGCAACATGCATTGTGCCCTTTGCAGAAAGCCCTTATAATTTTCCTTATAAGCCCCAAGTTCCTGTTTTGCAGCTAGAGTTTAATCCCCTCAGCAGCATCATACAGCAAAATGCTGCATAAACAGTCCACATCCTCTCACTCCCCTGTTGCTGGCTTGGTCATGCTGATTTTTCTTTCTTGCTGCAGCAGGCTGATCATTTGATATTTTTCTGCCAGTTCCTTGAGACTGACTGAGCAAGCTGGGCTTTGCACAGGAGAACACAGAGAGAACACCTATACAGCAACCTCCTCTGCTCAGACAAAGCACAAGGTCATTGGTAAATCACTCTTCTCACACCAGAGCATTAGTCTACAGGGCTGTACTAAAGCCATTAGGCGATCCCTCTCTCCACACACGATCATATTATGTTATTTTCAAAATTAGAATTGGATCAGGGTATACAGGATGTGAGGGAGAAAGAGGGGAGAAAAGTAACAAAAAAAAGTAGGTCTTTTTTTTTTTTTTTTTTTTTGCGCTTCACTTCCGGTGATCCAAAAAAGGCTCCTGCCTCCACCTACTGACCATATTGAATATTGCAACCATTACTCAGACTGTACCACATACAGTGACTTATAGAATGTGGGTTTTCTGGTGTGTGTGTGTGTGTGTGTGTTGTTTGCCTTTTGTTTGTTTAGTTGGGTTTTTTGTAGATTCGTTTTTCTTTGTGGAGCAGTTTGTTTTTGTGTGTTTTTTGTGGATTTATGTTTTATATATATATATATTTTTTTTTTTTTTTTCATTTTTTGTTTTTACAGTGGTTTTTTTTCAGTTTGCCTTTTTGTTTAATCTTAGTTTTCTTCATAGGGGAAATTGTTTTTCTTTGTTTGTTTGTTTTTGTTTCTTGTGTTTGTTTTGTTGGTGGGAATTTTTGCTGCTTTTTGTTTTGTTTGTTTTCTCAGGGGGGAGTTTATTTTATGTTGATTTTTGTAATGTTTTGTTGTTTTTATGTTTGTTATGTTTTCATGGATGAGTTTTTGTTTAAGGAATGCTTCGTGTATATAGTGCTAGTCATATAGTGTGCCATCACATTCACACACATTTATTATTATTATTATTATTATTATTATTATTACTAATCTTGTTGTTGTTATTATTACTATTTAGCATGCCATCTATTAGAATGGAGAGATCCCTCATCGCTGATGTCCCTAATAAATAAGCTTCTTTATCTTTCAACCAGAAGTATGTGTGTGTGAGAATCACATGTATGGCACATCACAACAGCCTAGCTGATCCTGCTAATCAGTTACTGTAATGATGCAGACTGCTCTTGCTGGAATTACCAGTACCAAAGGTGGATAAGGCTATGTGCACAATGAAAGCAAATTCAGTGCCTAAAATTCTACTCCCATTCATTTTCAGTATGATGTAGAGAGGACTTCTCTTCATTTGAGCTATTTTTGCTATTATGTAAATGACAAGCAGACTAATCCAGACTCAGTGAGTTACCTCTATCCAAGCGTAAATAAGCGCCGTTGCTTGCGATGACAGCTTCCCTGCCAAAAAACACGAACAAATAAGGTAATTATAGCAGTTTCACAGTTTCCTGTGCAGTAGGACCCAAAACTTCATGATTACAAAAATAAAACTAAAAGAAACCTCACCTGACAGATACTACTACATACATACTAAAGGCTACACATAAAATGACTGTTTGATAACTAGCCAAGCAAGATAGTTAGCTAGGATATATAAAATAAATATTTATTTATTTGAAAAACACACTTCCATGACCAAAATGTTGCTCTTTTTCTTCTTTCCTTCTCAGTTTAATCTGGGCTTAGGACCAGCACTGGGAGTGTACTATCATGTGCAATCCCAGTGGCTAGGGTTGGCTCCCTGGCCGGGAATCGAACCTGGTCTGCGGTGTCAAGAGCACCAAGACTTAACCACTAATCCTCCATGGACCTGGCTTCATAACCAAAATATTTGTTGATAATTAATATGTATGACTCATGCTAGAATTTTGCTTCATTATTACAAAATTTTGCTAACTTCTAGCTAGCTAATGTTAGCTGTTCACTAAAACCAAAATTACTTTACACTATGACTGGCTGTTATCACCTGATCTTTGTTTTACCCTGGTGTGACGCAGACTTACTGTCACCACTCCTAAGGGGATTATTTTCAACTCAAGCTTAACAAAAGGTTCCCAAGGTTCATGTTAGGGTTAAAGGCAGGGCTAGCTGTCGAAGCTTCTCTAACAATTCATTCATCTGGAATCCAGTGAAAGTGCTTGTTCTAATTCCCATTACATGATTCTACATGAAAGCAGGCTAATTTAGGCACAGCGATGAATATAAACCTATTATCTCATGTAGTTTTACTGTAATTCTCTAGACAATTTAAACCTTCCTCTTCAAATGAGTAAGGAGGCAGTTTGACTAAGTCAGGGATTTTTTTTTAAGAAAACAGACAAGAACATCATGAAAGGAACAGGGGAAACTGGATGAAAAGTGGAAGCACAAATTTAGAACTGAGGCAGACATTTTTGGTCGATGAGACATGACGTTATGATTAAGGTCAACTGTTCAACAGTGAACTTTTATCTGTCAGGCTGGACGAGCGCCATCAGACTAAATACAGAACATTAAATTCCACTTCACACACACACACACACACACACACACACAGTAAGTCTGTCTTTCTATTCCCCTATCTCTCTCTATAATTCTGTCTGTCTGTCTTTCTGTCTGTCTCTTTTTCTCTGTCTGTCTATTTGTCTGTCTCTCTGCCCGTCTCTTGCTGTGTCTCTGTATGTATGTCTCTCTCTCTCTCTCTCTCTCTCTCTGTGTCTCTGTATGTCTGTCTCTCTCTCTCTCTCTCACTCTCTCTCACTGTGTCTCTGTATGTCTGTCTCTCTCTCTCTCTCTCTCTCACTGTGTCTCTGTATGTCTGTCTGTCTGTCTGTCTCTCTCTCTCTCTCTCTCTCTCTCACTGTGTCTCTGCATATCTGTCTCTCTCTCTCTCTCTCTCTCACTGTGTCTCTGTATGTCTGTCTGTCTGTCTCTCTCTCTCTCTCTCTCTCTCTCTCTCACTGTGTCTCTGTATATCTGTCTCTCTCTCTCTCTCTCTCTCTCTCACTGTGTCTCTGTATGTCTGTCTGTCTGTCTGTCTCTCTCTCTCTCTCTCTCTCTCTCACTGTGTCTCTGTATGTCTGTCTATCTCTCTCTCACTGTGTCTCTGTATGTCTGTCTCTCTCTCTCACTGTGTCTCTGTATGTCTGTCTGTCTATCTGTCTATCTCTCTCTCTCACTGTGTCTCTGTATATCTGTCTCTCTCTCTCTCTCTCTCTCTCACTGTGTCTCTGTATATCTGTCTCTCTCTGTCTATCTCTCTCTCTCATTGTGTCTCTGTATATCTCTCTCTCTCTCTCTCTCTCTCTCACTGTGTCTCTGTATGTCTGTCTGTCCAGTCGCTTCTGTCCAGTGCTTTAGATATTTTTCTTTTAGTGTTTTAATAGTTTGATTTGGTCAATCTGGGGATTTGTTCTGGGGTTTGGTTGAGCATGTTTTGGATTGTAACGTCAGCTCTGGGACCAGTTGGCTGAGGGAGCATCTCTCTGGTGTTAGCTCTTGCTATCTTAGGGCTTTGTGATGGAGGGTCTCTGTACCACTATTTTTTTAAGTGGGCATTGAATTTAAAATCTTTTTAATTTTAATTATTAGTGGGTACGGTCCTAATTCTGCTCTGCAGGCATTACACTGTACTCGTAGTATATTTTTGGAGAATTCTGCCTGCAGAGTCTCTATTGGGTTTTTGTGTCATATAGTAAACGCTTGGTTTGTGAGCGGACCCCAGACCTCAGGTCTATAGAGCACGATGGGTTCTGGAACCAATTAAATTATTTTTAGCCAGATTCTGATTGGGATGTCAGTTTTGATGTTTTTCTTAATAGTGTAAAAAGCTCTTCATGCTCTCTCACTCAGCTCGTTCACCGCCTTATTGAAGTTTCCTGTGTTGTTAATGATTATACCGAGGTCTGTGTGGTTCTGAGTAGCATGCTGTCTAATCCGAAACTATGATGTCACGCACACACACACACACACACACACATTATAATTAGCAATTAATATAGCTACACCATTCTCCTACAGCTATTACACATAACCCATAACTCCAACTTGTTTCTTTAAGTCCAGGCCTCCTTGTTTGTGTGTTTCCATATTTCCTGTTGTGATTCTCACTTGTTCTTCACTTCAGTGATTATGGCTATACCTTGTCTGATGCTGCCTGCTTGTGACTGGACCTATGCTGTGGATTTTGACTAGCCTCTATGCAACACATGTTACACCAGGTCAGATTATCCACTGAAGCAAGTTTAAGACCTGGGCATTTTTTTGGGAAGTGAAAATCTTTCGAGTATCCATGTGGGAGCATCCACAGCAGCAGAGAATGAGTCAGAAGTGCAAGAAAGCTCCAAGCAGAAGTCGAGCATCAGGATGAATCAGGCGAGAGGAGCCACAGCAGTAGAAATGCGTCAGCATCAGGCATTGGCATCATGTGCACGTACAGCTCGACAGAGAAAGAGAGAGAGAGAGAGAGAGAGAGAGAGAAGAGAGAGAACAGATTAGGTGCGGCTTCAAAACATGCCAGTTTAGCTTTATATACAATATGCATCTGCAACAAAATGGATTTGATACTCATGAGAGTTATACATTGAGTCCTTGGTCTGCGTGTATGTGCATTATCTTCACATGCTTGTTAATCTCTTATATAAAAAAGCATGCATGTGCGAAAACTGAGCCTGATCATTGTATGTGTGCTTGAATGGAGATGAATGCAGTAAACACTGATCTACATGTAAAATCTGACCGTTATTTAGTTTTTTTAGCTAATATTGTATCTCGTTCACTTTTCCCTCCCCTTTCTCTCTCTCTCTCTCTCTCTCTCTTTGCTTATTTACTGCTCCTACTCCTCCTTCTGGTTCTCTATTCCTCTCTCATTAAAGTCTACACAAGGCCTTCTGTCTGCAGTACGTGCTGCACATGCAGGAATCACTGAGAGCAGAAAAAGCAAGAGTAAGAGCTGTTGTCCTGCTTTTCCACAACACATGCATCACTTTATCTTTTATACCATATGATTCGCAGTTTGATCATAAAATACCATCAATTTAATCAGTGGTTAAAAAAAAACTAGAATTTGGTTTTATGTCTCAGTATTAGGTTTGGTTTTATGTCACAGTATTAGAGGGTTTGTGGCTTTTGTGGGATTTGAACCCACAAGCTACAGGTCATACCCCTCATATGCCACTCCACATAGAGCAGAAGTTGAGATTCAACACGCAACGCACAATATTTATTAAATAACGACACGTTTTTGGGTTTATTATTAGGCTTAGATGATGTGTCCACCATACAATTGCGTGAGTTGTTACAATAGAAACGATAACATATTAAAATGAGCACATTAATATAAACCTGTGATTTGAATTACAGCCACATGACTATCAGAGCTGCTGTTAAAGAAAATTAATCAACATCTTCTGACCAATCAGATTCGAGAATTCAAAGAGTGCTGTGGTTTAATTTTAAATCATTTTAATGCATTGCTGTAGTAAAAGATTTTGTCTTCTTTTTTTAGTAGTGGACATTTGGACTAAAACTGAACAGTCCAAATACACCTATGTCACAGTTGGGTGAATAAAATATTTCAATTTTTTTAATATTTGACTAAATGTATTCAGAACAATAGTCCTGTTTGAAGCCATCTGTTACACTTGAATTAATGTGGATCCTGAATAGGTGGCCACAGAACTCAGTCGTTTCCCCTTCTTTTAAACATAAGAGGAGCTGAGTCATGGTGTAGATTTAGTAACTGCTACATCAGAGCAGGAAGAACCCATGAACATGCTTATTTGGTTGAAGGAAACTTTTTTTTTTCCTGACCACTCACATTCTAGCTGAAAACAGGGGAACATGATTCATGGATTTTTTTTTTTTTTTGGAAGGTGAGCCCTAATAGCACACGGCCACCTCCGTCCTCCATTACGCTTAACCGTGGCAGCTGGAGAGTTTGTTTTTCTCAGATACAGTAGGGAAAGTCACAAAAAATAGACAGTTTCCGTTCTTTCTGACCTCATTCATTTGCTGACGCACTTATCTGGGTTTTTTTTTTAGCATTGCAGCAATGAGGCTTTTTTTTTTCCAAAGAATTAGTCTCAGCCTTAGTGAGCAGCTTTTTTTTCTTAGTTCTTTATGACAAAGAATATTGTAGGCTATTATCTTATCATAGTTGTGCAAATGAACCATTAGCATATTGTATCTAATAATGTAATAGTGTAGTGTAATAATAATAATAATAATAATAATAATAATACTATAATCACATATTGACTATTAATACTGGGAGACACATTATTACAGATGTTGTGATTACTGGATATTGTCTGTATATTTTTTGTATTCATGTTCCAGAGAACCTAAATTGCTTAGTGGTTAATGGTGTGGGTGATTGATCTTTGAACCATACAGAGAGCCTTCGTGCCCTGTAGATGTAGAGTCTTCCTGGAAAAGAACACCCCCATCAGGATAGAAATGTATCAGCATGGGATAAAGGTAGGATAAAGGTGGAAGAACTTGGCATTGATTTGCACTCTTAACTCTAAGGGAGCAAGTGGCCTGAAGCCATGCCAGTAAAAAGAAATGCCTTCCACAGTGTGACAAAAACTCATTTAATTTGTGACCTTTTAATATGTGTTGTAGTCCTGCTGTAAAAACTATCGATCTCTCTGACGTAAATCTTCAGTGCAGGAACTTCCCAGTGAGGTTCAGAGTGAAAGGTGCTGAACTCAGGTCTTCGTGTACCGAGTGCACACAATACGTCAGCACTCACCCTGTGTGAGGTAGACAGAGAACAGTAGGCGATTATTAAAAGAATCTCAGGTCAGTCTTTGAAAGAAGCTTCAGTGACGTGAGTTGAACTGAGACAGAATTCGTTCTGCTTGTGCAAGTTATTAAAAGACTGCTGCCTGACAGTAGAGGCCAACTCACCAACATCAGGCTTCACGCACATCAGGCTGTGTGACCTGACTAACTTCTCAAGTCAGGTTAAGACCAGCTGCTAACAACACCGGATACCAACAGTGGATAAAATCTTTATCTCTCATTTGCTCATTTCATGGTTTGTGATTATTGCCTATGGTAGTGTTGCTGCCTCACAGCTCCAGAGATAATGGTTCGAGGTTACTGTCTGTCTGGAGTTTCATATGTTCTCCTCAGTATCTTCTGGGTTCTCTTGTTTTCCCCCACTGTCCAAAAACATGCAATTAGGTAGTACACGAAATTGCCACTAGTGCCCTGTAATGGACTGGCATCCCATCCAGCGTGAATTCTCCCATCTTGTTATCTGGATTTCCTCCAGACCCTGACTAGGATAAAGCACTTCCTGAAGATAAATAAATGAATGATTATTGCCTAGTCCTTCTGTTTGGTTGCATAAAATGTGCTCAGCATCCATCCATCTGTCTGCCAGGTCTGAGAGTCCTACAATGATCTTATAACATTACATGCTGTATATTGGGCTGTATTCAGAGCTGCACATGCACTACAGTATTGTGCAATAATAGTAGTGCAGTAAGTCTTAGGCACCCTATTTTTTTTAGTACAAACTTTGTTATAGATTTTTATTTTATGTCTTCTATATTATTGATTCAGTACAGAAACAGTTTAGATTGCAAACATTAGTTTTCTAGCACAAAATTAAATGTTACAGAAAAATGTTTGTATGTCAGTAAAGAAAGCAGCAGATTACATAAGAGACACTTTACAGAAAAAAACATAATGAAGGCTGCTGGGTTTAGCTGCAAAAATAAGAAGCGAGTCGACAGTCAAAGTCTCCAGAAGAACTGTGGCTGCTTCTGCAAGATGCTCAGTAACACTTACAGCTCATTTCCCTATAAAACTGCACACACTGCACCTGCGACTACTATTTTTTTTTTAAAGTGAAGGATCCTCACACCAAATACTGACTTTGTTTCATTTATTACTGTTTGCTGCTCTTTATAGTATTTTTTTAAAGTAGAAACATTTAGTTTCATTATTTTTGAAGGCATCTTTGCTCCACAGCATTTTTTTGCATGTGCCTAAGACTTTTGCACAGTACTGTATATACAGTAAATGTCATGAGTAGTTATTACAGAAATTCTGTCCCTCTGTATTCAAACCTCAGATGTACATAACTGCAGATTTACGAGCTACTCTGTCAGAGTTGCTTACGTTTTCAAAAACAGAGGTGTGCAATTCGGACCTTGGACTTAAGTCAACCTTCGTTACGCACTATTGGCTCGATTAAGGAATTGTATTAAGTCACGTTGCACTGTTTGACAGTTTCTTCTAACCACAGCATGCCATGCTGAAATTCATGATTTGGCATTCAAATACACTAAAAAAAAAAAAGAACTATGGAAAAGACATCAAATGAACAGTAGTTGATTATTTCAACAAATAAAATTGCAAATGAAATCGTTATAAAATAGCTCAGAACATGATATAAAGTACAGGTGTTACAGGTGTTTTCACCCCTGCCTAAGTTTCATGCTTGCTGACATTATAGTCTAAGTTCATCATGCAAAATAAATGGATGTGCTGGATCAAGTGCTATTCTATAAGCCACTGAATAATGAGGGTGGAAGCCATATTGTTTAATTAGCTTACCATCTTCTTATTCTTATATCATCATATTTATGCTTATATCTTATATCATCTTTCTTATTGGTTTATTTTTAAATTGTCTCTTACTTTCATGTTACATTGCATTACATTTGACAGTTTTTTAAAAATGAAATCTACATCTTCCGTTTGCATATTCACATCCCGATTTTTTTCAGGCTTAAAGGCAGGTGCTTGTTTTTAAAGGTGGTGAGCTAGATGTTATTGAAAAACCCCGTCACAGACCTACTTGCTACTCAAAAAAAATCTCAAAGGTGTGAACTTTTTAATATTCTAAATGGGGATTGCAGAAAAATGAACATAAGCCAGCTCTGAATATGAGGAACTTTCCCTGTGCAAATATTAGTGTAACTTTTGGACTTAAGTCTCCATAAATGTTCATTAATCATAATAAATCCTCATATCTAATGCTCGCCAGCTAGCTAACATGAACATGACACACACAAAATTTTCAGCCATATTCAAAAATGCTGAAATCTCAATCTAAAGCTAACTTTCAGGCAAAAATTTTTTTTTAAACTTATTCAGATTTTTGAGAGGTATATTGTAGTTAAATTCATGAATGTTCATAATCCTCACTGCTAACATTTATGATTTTTAATACTGTAATGTTAAAAATGTACATAATCTTTACTGCTAATGATAGCTAGTTTACTAAGGTAGCATGATTGGATTTCTGAGGTTTCATTTCTCTGCTAACTGTAGCTAACATGAAAGAGTATTCTAAGTGTTTTTTTTTTTAATTGTCGTATCCGTAACTATTCATAATCTTCATTGCTAACCCTAGCCAGCTAGTTAACATGACCTAACATGTTTGCTAAGGGGACTCATGCTAAGTCATTCATAAACCTAATGCTAGGTAGATGGCTAACATAAGCATACCTGCATGGGTTACTGAGAGAAACCTTTAATGTTTGAGTGCAGTCATAAAACTACTTTTGAGAGGCCAGAAGTCTTTCAGTAATACATAAATGCCTTCTTATATGTGTTATGTGAGAGCAACTGTAACCTGGCGAGTCAGTTGACTACATAAATGTTGTGTGTTCAAGGAAATAAAGTCTTAAACTAGGAATTTTATTTTAGATTTCAGATAAATAATTGATTACTTATGTTACATTGCACCCCTCAGCTTTGGTAAAGAGTAAGATTAAGAAGAGACGTGCTAATGCTTAACATGAACACTGCTCCATGTTAATGCTAGCTAATGATGGATTAAAACAAATATAACAGCTATTTTATCTAGTAAACAAAAATAGCATTATAGTAGTTTTTATCAGAAAAAAAGCTTGATAGAAATGCGAAATGTGCTTTCACACCAAAATCTCTTTTGAGTTGGAAAATTGTGTTGATTTTATATATATATATATAAAAAATTGTGATAAACTATGGTATAACATCAATGAATAAACAACGTAATTGCAATTTAGAAGCTATTAGCCTCACCAGTTCCTGGTTATTTCCAGGACTGGGATAAATTGGCTAGAACATTTTGCTCTCGTCTGTAAACAAGAAAGCTTCATCTATATTATTTGGTCTGCCACTTTGTACTTCCATAAACATGAACAAGATGTGTTTATTTCTCTAAACAGAGCCAATGGTAACACAGAGCTTCTTTCCATAATCGTATTGCGACAATATCATTTGTTGTGTAAATTTAATTTGGAAGAGAATATGGACCGTAGTCAGACTGAAATACTCTTTACTTTCTTTTTTCTTTATTCACTCTGTCCCATTCACACACAGGAAGTCAGTAATGGTCACATAACACTGGGAGGCAGACAGCTAAAATAGTCCTTTGTAAGACAGACAGAATAAATGGCATTCACACAGCGAGACTGAGATGAAGGAAATTAGGCGTCAGACCCCCTAATGCAGGATGCCATTAGGCTGGATGTGTGTACCTGGTAAGGAAGAGTGAGTGTCTATTAGTGAAGAGATTCGGCTTTGTGCAGGTATAATTCGTTACACCAGCATTACATAAACCCTTCAGCCTTACATCACCTTAACACAAGCTCTTTTTCTGCAATAACCTCATTCATGAACTTAACTGTCATATGCACAATTTATGAAATTCTTAGTTTGACCAGTGATCCTGACCCCTTCTGCTCTCCGGACCTGCCGGATCCATCCTGATGCCCTACTTCTGGTTGGAGTTCTCATCGGTTGGAGATTGCTCTGTGCTGCTGGGGGTGGCCCCACATGGCTGGCCTGAAGATCATTGGGATTGCCGGGGATGGTGATGCTTGGGGACCGTGGAGATGGCTTTGGACTGCGGTTCATATGGGGAGCTGTGCAGTGATGGCTTGGGAGTGTGATTGCTGTGGTGGATTTGGGGCTGCGGTTGCCGCGAGCAGTTTGCACTCAGATCTCCATCAGTGGACAGTGGATAGGTTCAACAAACCAAACTTCATGTGAAAACTGTAATGAATTTCCTGGTTACACAATTGCACTATTTGTCCATGTTCCTCATTTCGACTCAGGGAGTTTTTCCTTGCCACCGTTGCCTCTGGCTTGCTCATTAGGTATAAATTCATACATTTACAATTTATATCCTGAATGTATTTATTTCTGTAAAACTGCTTTTTGACAATGTCCATTGTTAAAAGTGCTATATAAGTAATATTGAATTCAATTCGTTCTTATGGTTACTGCAGTAAATACAAACAAATTAATAAATAAATAAAACAAATAATTTAACATCAATGTTCAAAATGACATTATATAGACTGTTTGAAGTATTTGTGCAATATTGTGCAAAATATTCGTGCATGTGAACTCGTAAAAAACCGACATGTTAGAAATAGACCTACATCAATCCTACACTAGTCAGCTAAGAATTTGTGGACTATAAACCTGCAAACACAAGTGCAAATTTGCAAGTGAAATACTTACAAATGGTTAATGCTGTGGTAAAGTGTTAGCAGTTATGCTTTTCTTCCGTTCAAATTTTCCAACCCCTGTCACTTTACGTAACATGATTTGGATTGGTAACACAAAAGTGCGAATGCTACACCAATTTTACAACAGTCCTACACACATTATTTCAGAGGCTCTGTAATATCCTCAACCAACCTTGACCCTTATAGCTATTTTACATAACTTTTACACCAAGCGTACAATCGTCTTTAGAGAATTAAACCATCCCTGCACCAAGACAAAAGCACTTGCAAATACATCACTGCATCCAAAGTCAAGTAGTTTCAGTCCAGTAACACACAGACGCAGGGGTTAACCCAGGCTGAAGGAGAATCTGTCTGACTTCCACTGAGACGCTCTTATTCCCTCCGACACCTGCATTCTCGCTGCTAATGAAAAGAGGAAATGCAAACCAGAGAGGCATTAGGAGCATTACTGATGAGAGGGCTTCTGCAGAGATGAAAACCTCTAAGCAACAATCCTCAGACTGATATCTCATTTATAAACAAAACACAGGGCTAGAAGTCAAAAGCCACACAATCAATTACAGTGTACATTTGCATTAAGCACTCTGGACAGTTAGGGTTAAAGGCTATGTGACCTGTACTTTGGCCACTCGAAATTGATGGTTCTTGTGCTCATGAATAATAATAATAAACATATTAAACATTGAATTAAATGCAGTTTAAGGTGTGAATGCAAGACTGTAGAAAGAAGAAAGAATTTAGAGAACTTACGCTGATGATCCAAGAGAGGAGTGAAGGAATCATGAAGTACAAAGAGGAATCAGGGAGGTCCAAGGCTGTAGCAATGAACGCTATTATCAAGTCCAAGACAAGTCCAAGACCAGGACTAGCTGAGATTAAGTCAAGACAGAGTGTTAAGTTGGAAAGAGGCCAAGACAAGATTGACGAGATCAAATGAAAGTGAGACCAAGTCAAGATTGAGACCAGAAACTATCAAAAAGGCCAAGCCTTTTCTTCACCTAGTTGGTGTCATGCATTACACCAATGATTAGGCTATCTTTTCTAAAATAAGGAACTTCTTGTCGAACTCTCAGTTTACAGCTGTTACATCTACACCTACATTGAACTCCACTTCCCATAACACCACACGGCCTACAAACATGGCCGCCAAGGACTCCAACTCCCATCACCCACGTTCTCGTTCACTTGATTATTTATCACAGTCACCTGGAGTCAATTACACAGCCACAGTACTTAAGGACTCTCATTCCACTCACTCAATGCAAATATATGCTCGGTGGGTTAAATGTGTTGTCAGGGTTGGGAGGGTTACTTTAAAAAATGTATTAAAAAATTAATCAGTGATGTAATCCATGTACCACAAGATGAAAGTAATGTAATCGGATTACTTTTGGATCACTTCAAGGTCACATATGTAAATAAAGTCAAGAGACTTGTTTCATGTTTCATAGTCATTGTGTTTCATTTGTTTCGCTGTAAATAAACCTTTACCTGCACTTGCATCTAAACTGAATGGTGGAAAGCATTGCCAGCTCCCAGCTCCGGAGTCCTCGGTCCGATCCTGAGCTCGTGTTACTGTCTCTGTGGGTTTCCTCCGAGTTCTCCTGTTTCCTCCCACCTCCAAAAAAATGGTATTAGGTGAATTGGGTAAGATGAATTATTACCCAGGTGTGGATGAGTGTGTGAATGGGTGTGTGTATTGTCCCATCCAGGGTGTATTCCTGCCTCATGCCTAGTGTTCCCAGGATACAGATCCACTGTGACCTGGACCATGATAAAACAGTCACTGAAAGGGATTCAGTGAGTAAACAGTGAAAGCTTGCTAACTTGTGTTGGTTTTGAGGATACACGACTCAAGCCTGGAAGTAAGCTGTTAGATGAATATAATGCAAGAATGACTCCTTCCTTGGATTCATGATGATGGTGAGAGGAGAACGTTGTGCAATAATAATTAGTTTCCATAACAGGAGCCACCAAGAATCAGAACTATATCACATTTTTAGTTCTGATTAGGAAAAGTTTTTTTTGTTCATATTAAAATCTCAGAGCAGCTAGTGGGTGGAAACTGGCAAACTAAATTGAGAGGAAAAAACATGGCCATTAAAAAAATTACATTCAGAGTCGTGGTTGTTGTTTTGCGATGTTGATCTGTTGTCATGGAAACCGGTAGCCATGTCTGCATGAGGCTCTGCTGGAGTCAGTTCCCACACGCATACACATCATCTATAACACACGCTTAGCACAAACTGGAAAACACTCTTTAGTATGTAAATCATCACCACATCAAAGCGGAGAAAATAACAGCCTGAAATGTTTCTCACAATATGAGTGTCAGACTTGGGAAAAACACACACCCGGGATATAAAGAAATCTGCATTCTTTTTCTCTGGATTTTCACAGAATGACAGTCATTAACGCCTCATTGGCAACCTGATCATGCATAATTCCTCACAGCAAAACCCGAGTGTGTGTTCAAGTGAGCTGCAGAAGCAGTGAATAGAAATGTGTATCAGAGAAGTGTTCAAGTCAAAAGTCAACTTTTTCGACTAGGAACACTCATACACCAATGTGATGTGGGTTATTCAGGTTACTGTCTGTGTGAACTTTCACATGGGCTTTATGAATTTATTATATATGACTCCTGCAACATTTTAACATTTTACTGTATCAATAACATACATATGTGTAACATAAATGCCTACAAACCAAAAGGAATATTTATTGCACTGACTCACCGTTCCAGTGGGAAGTGTTGTGTTGTTATAGGAAAATAATCCACCCCGGGGTGGTGTGATACGCCCCGACGCGAAGCAGCCTCGTTTATACCAAAAGCAGTTGCATTATTATTCACACACTCGCTGTGTATCTTAGGAACATCTGGAAGATTAAAAAAACCACATCCACTAGACGGCACATCAGAGCCAAAACTTCCCTGTCCGTCAGGTTTCTAAGTCCAACTGTAAAACATTTAAATGTTTTAAATGATTTTATAGATACGTTAAACACACCAAAGAGCTCTGTCCGTCTTACAACTTTCCGCTGTCGTCACGACTGTTGTCATGACCTGTGTCTCAAATCGAATCCTCTGACCCTACATTCAGAAATATTCGAAAATTTACAAAATCCAGAAGAATGGTACCCAAAAACATTATGTTTGAAGGCTACGTGAGAGGTTTTTAAAATTCAAACACTAACTTTAATAGGAAATCTTGTTAGTGTTAGTACTTAAGAACAGTCTAGAATCGTACGTGTATGCGATTGGAGAGACAATGCTATTTTGTTTAGCAGAGGGATAGGGAAATTTGAAAAATTAGAAAAATTTTTACTGCTGAACTATGTAGTGAAAGAGACTAAAAATAGCACATATTCATTTAACCGTGGCTTGTCTGAATGTGAGTAAAGAAAGTAACATTTCAAAATATTAGCACATAAAATCAGTCTTCAATATTTCTAATATTAATTTGTAAAAAAAAAAAAAAAACTGAATGATACAAAAGAAGAGTTTCACTGGCAACCCCATTTGTAAATCCAGCGACTAAGTGTGGCGTCACAGCCCCTAGTTTGGGAACCCCTGGTGTATTCCCACCTGACAGCCAGTGTTCCCGGGATAGACTCCACCACCCTGACCAGGATAAAGGGGTTACTGGAGATAAACAAATGAACAAATGAGTGAATGAGTGAACATTAGAGCTGTTTTTTTTTTTTTTAAATAAATTGGACTAAAATGGTTCAAAGTGATTTTTCACCTAACATTACAGTAGGTGGCACTAATGAGCCACTAATGCCAAGTCAACAGAAGAAGAAGAAGCAGCAGCAGCAGCAGCAGAAAAAGAAGAAGAAGAAGACGAAGAAGAAGACAGCTGATCCTCTAATCCACTCTCCTGTTCGGCTTTGTTTTTAGCATTATAAAGTTCTTAAAATCAAGACATGATGTGAAAATATAAGTATAGGAGACCATAAAGAAGATATACAAGGTATTTTTCACTGTATATATATTTTGTACTCGACTACAGAGAGCTAAACTCAGCTAAAGCTGCACTGGAGCTTATTGTTGGCTAACGGCATTTAATCCTTCCACACGCTGAATCCCAAATGACTCTATTTAAGTGCACTACAAAGGGTATGACATAATGACTTGTACACCCCTATACTGTACACTATATAGTCATTAGGGAGACATTCAGGATACAGCCATGTTAGGTGTCATATATATAGTACATATATACATATACATCCCTAGGCTTCAGCTTGTTTTTAGCCTTGATATGAATGCTAGCTCAGGGGAAGTTTACTGTAACTGTAGTTGAAGATTTGGCCATGTTTATAAAACACTTTAAAATGAACATATGTAAGTTAGATTTGTTTATAAGTGCCTTGAGAAATGTTTGTAGCTTTTCATTCTTTCCTGTGAACAAATATTCTTCTATACTTCCCAGTTAATAAGTACACTCTACATGTTCTTCTCAGTTAGTAAGTGTATTTACATTCACTTTATTAGGAACAGTCATGCAATTATCCGAATCCATAATGCGTAAAATCATGAAAGATACAGGCGAAGAGCTTCAGTTAATGTTCAGACATCAGACCGGGGGGAAATGTGATCTCTGTGATCATGACATGGTTGTTGGTGTCAGACAGGCTGGGTTGAGTATTTCAGAAATCTCCTGGGATTTTCAAAAAAGAGCAGTCTGTAGATTTTATACAGAATGGTGCGAGAAACAAAAAAAAAAAACATCCAATGAGCGTCGGTTCTGCATCCGGAAACAGCATGTTAATGAGAGAGGTCAGAGGAGAATGACCAGACGTGTTCGAGCTGCTTCAGTAACTCAGGTAATCACTCTTTACAAGCGTGTTGAGCAGAAAAGCATCTCAGAGTGCACAAACAGAAGACCAGAAAAAGACCAGATGACACTTTTCCAATCTTTAAATGCTCAGTGTAGCCCATCCACTTCAAGTGTTTGGCTTGGTGTGCATTCTGAGATGCTTTTCTGCTCAACACGGTTGTAAAGAGCGGTTCTTTGAGTTATTGTAGCAGCTTGAACATGTCTGGCCATCCTCCTCTGGTTATTATAATTATAGTCTTGTCAGGTAATAAATATTTGTTCCTGCATACAAAGATGGGTGTATGATACAACACAAAAAAAGTGTTTTCTCAGTTTTGTCTGTGATACAAGGGGTGGAAGAATTGGATCCCTGGAGTGGTTAGGCATCGGCGCTCTCGCCACCACGGCCTGGGTTTGATTCCTTGCCGGGGACCACACACGATAGTGCGCTCCCAGTGCCGGTCCCGAGCCCAGATAAAATTGGGGAGGGTTGCAGCCGAAAGAACTACAACAACAACTAGGGATGGCAGATTTATCAAAAATAAATCACTATACCTGGTGATGTTTTTACAATACGGATTGTGTATAAGTTTTAACAGGAAATAAGAGGTTGACTGAATCAATTGCTAATCTGTTTATCACTTTTACAGATAAGCGGCCGAGCGGAGACGCACATTAAAGTCAGACTTTACACGCACGCACGTGTGTGTGAGCGAGCGAGAGAGGGACAGAGAGAGAGAGAGGGAGAGATGGAGCAGGGAGTGGTGGATAGCCCGGTGGTCCTGGTCATTAAAGCTCCTGATCAGAAGTACGACGATCAAACCATCAGCTGCTTCCTCAACTGGACGGTGGAGAAACTGAAGAGCCATCTTTCCAACGTTTATCCCAGCAAACCTGTAAGTGTACATCTCCTACAGGGGAAAAAATATCACAATGTTCTGATAATCAATCAAATCTGCGCTTACTTAAAGATGAATGAGTGAATGTGTTATTAAGTCCTTGTATTTGGAGAATATCCATGCTGTGGTGTGAAAAGAATCCGTTTCTGCTTATGTAAGGAAATCTGTGATGAGTAACATCATATAGTAATACGTGCTGGTTATGTCTGGTGGATGGAAGTCGCAAAACGACTACGGCGCCGTGTCTTTCCACCGTGATAATAAACCCAGCCTGCGGTTTTGTTACGTAAGCTGGAGGGACGAGAAATAAACTGTCTCACTTGTAGCCACTTGTCCTGATATCCAGGATGAAGAAAAGAGCTGGAGAGGCTGAAGGAACAAGTCACAGCAGGCCGCAATTAAAGCTGTGTTGTTCACGTGGAACCGAGACTTCACACGTGGAACTGAGACGTTGTGTGTGTGTGTGTGTGCGCACATGGCCACTGGAAGGCCAAGAGTGTGATCTTGAAAGTAGGTGATCATTCTTGAAAGTTCGTTATGAAACACAAACAGGAACACGGCGAGTGTGATTGGCGTCTTGTGTACCGCTCTTTCTGTTGTCTATCATGTCGACTTATCAATACGGAAGCCTGATGAGGAATAAAACGATAAATATTCAGAATAAAGTTATGATGATGCTCGAAGCATAACAATGTTTTCATCATAGCTTTTGAAAGATTTGGGATCTAGTATATCACTCCACATGCACTATACAGGAAAGTGAGACTTTTTCTCAGCTAGACAACCACAGTTACAATCTTAAACTCATAAAATTACATTTTACAGCTGTTCATTTATTTAATAAAAAAAACAGAACTCAACAAATTACAGTGAGGGAGAATAAGTATTCACACCCTTTAGTTTTTGTTATTGAATATACTTCCAGTGCATCAGCAAAGAGTTCTCGGTTTGTTTCATCTGATCAGAGTATATTTGTCTAAACCCTTTCAGACGCACATCTCGAGACGTGTGTTTCTTTTTCAGCAGAGGAGATTTGCGTGAGGTGTAGAAACAGAGATGATTGCTCTGTGATTGCTTATTGCTCTGTGTAGCTGTTGTTCTTGCTGCTTTCAGGTCGTCCTGCAACTCTTTTTTTTTTCTTCTCTCTTCTCTTCCTTATTAGAGAGCGCATTGTGAAATCTTGCTCCAGGAGACGATTAGTTATGAGTCCATGAACGTTCCACCTGCATATTATGGAACTAATAATAATATGGGACAGTGATGTGTTTTGTCTTTGCTGTGGCTTTGGAGCTCTTTCCGTTCAAGTCATGCTTAATAATATTGTCCTTGAGAACTTTATTAAATAAACAATAGTGTCTGAATACTTATTTCCCCTCACTGTATGCTTACGTCATATAAAAATCCTGCACACGTTCACTGTGTAATTGCTGTTCCTGTCCTGAAAGCTGAAGTCGGTGTGTGTTATTGGTGTGCATCGCAGCGCTCGAAGGATCAGAGGCTGGTGTACTCCGGAAAGCTCCTCCAGGATCACTGTAAACTCCGAGACGTGCTCAGAAAGGTAGCTGCTGTACATCATATCATAAAAAGCATATAATATACGCTGCATGTACACGTGTGAAGTCAGCAACGGTGTGTGTTTTCCTCCGCAGCAGGACGAGTTCCACATGCTGCATCTGGTGTGTGCTTCACGCAGTCCTCCTCCGTCACCCACCACACACAGGAGAAGTAGCAGCAGCAACCAGCCGACGGTGAGATTTACACACTTACACTTACACACACACACACACACACGCGCGCGTGCGCGAATACACACATTCCTGAAGAAATACACACATACGGTGGCAAGAAGCAAAACAACTACTGAGAAACATTTCTAAGACAAAGCAATAGTGCTGATCAGACATTATTATTATTATTATTATTATTATTGTTGTTGTTATTAGTATTATTATTAATTTGCAAATTTGTCTGTGTTTGCCTGGTAGAACTCTAACACCTCCGGAAGTCCCGCCCCTACAGATCATGTCCAATCAGCTTCCTCAGCTCCTGATAGGCGGAGTCTGAGCTCTAGTTCCAGCTATACTCATCCATCATCAGACGGGTGATTTTTTTTTTTTTTTTTCCCACTTTCTCATTTCATCTTTGTGTACCGAGTTCAAAGCAGAGAGAAGTTGTTGCTGTTTTTTTTGTTTGCTGTTTCATTTGTTTCTGTTTCACAGTGTACATGATTAAACGAGCCAGAAAGCAAAAATAAATAAATAAATAAATAAATAACATCAGCCATACAGCATACTTTTATTCATTGTTCAGAAATCCGGTTCAGTGAACAGAGCAGTGAAGAGAGAGTTGGTGCTAAATCAGTTTCCTGCAACCCAAAAGTTGTGCAGACACACTAGATTGAGAGTCAGCGTGACCCTGTGTATGGCAGGATAATGAGTGTGTTTTGTGTTGTGTGCAGGTCAGCGTGGACGCAGTGGTTTAATCAGCACAGACACAACAGCAACACACCTCACTACCCAATGTACAACCCCCACACCCTGCTGTGGTGGCAACAGCTCTATACCTGGCACTGCCACATGACCTAGTGAGATCCTTATACACACACACACACACACACACACACACTTTACTATAGCTATATAATGTGACTATACATTTGTTGGATTTTTACAGACTTACACACTCTCTCTGTCTCTCTCTCTCTCTCTGTCTGTCTGTCTAACTCTCTCTGTCTCTCTCTCTCTGTCTGTCTGTCTAACTCTCTCTGTCTCTCTCTCTCTCTCTGTCTGTCTGTCTGTCTAACTCTCTCTGTCTCACTCTCTGTCTCTCTGACTGTCTGTCTGTGTGTCTTTGTCTCTGACTCTCTTTTCCTCTCTGTCTCACTGTTTGTCTTTCTGTCTGTATCTGTGTCTGACTGTCTGTCTTGCTCTCTTTCTGTGTCTGTCTCTCTCACTGTTTCGGTTTGAATCCATCTTTCTCTGTATCTGAATGTCTGTCTGTCTCTATCTCTGTCTCTCTCTCCCTCTCTTTTTGTCTATCTGTGTCTCTCTGTTTGTTCCTCTGGTTCTTTCTCTCTGTTTCTCTCTCACTCTTTTTGACATTGTGTATGTGTGTCTGTCTGCCTGCCTGCCTGTTTGTCTACCTCTATTGGTACACCTGTCTCTCTCTCTCTCTCTCTCTCTCTCTCAGTCAAACGTGGGTCGCCTCGCTCAGTCCATCCCAGCAATCGGTCACACCCCCAGATCCCCCTATCAGAGAGGCGCAGGCCGTTGCCCGTGACGACCCCCGGAACGCGCCGGTTGGGGCGGGGCTGAACGAGGAGGATCTGAACCGTGATTGGCTGGATTGGGTGTATGCAGCGTCTCGAGCGGTCGTCCTCCTCAGCCTCGTTTATTTCTATTCATCGTTCAGCCGATTCGTCATGGTAACAGGAGCCATGCTGCTGCTCTACCTGTGAGTCGCATTCTGCATTTACATTTATTCATTTAACTGACCTTTTTATCCAAAACAAATGATATAACCGAGGCAGAACCCAGTGCAGGTATGAAGCTGTTACAGGAACTGGCGATGATGAGAGCTCTACAAGATGGAGGTTCTAACTCCTGATCACAAATGCGTGCAGGAGAGACAGAAGGTTAGAAGTTAGTGCTAGAACTCAGAAATGTGACAAACACCAAGCACAGAGTATTCACAAAGAACAGTAACACAGCTTTACCTCACAATATAAACTACATTTTTTTTTTTTTTTTTTAAAAAAAAAAAAAAAAAAAACACTTTTCTGGCCACATGCTTCAGGATCTAATTGACTGTCTGTTATTCCATGTATACATGCTAGCACTGGCTTACGATGGAAAAACAACATTTTGAACACAGTGAATAAAAAGTTCATGGCAACAAGCCTTTAAATCGGACAATTGGCCATGCTTGGGACTATATAGCTACGAAAATTGCTAAACTTTCTGACTTTAGACATCTGACTTAAAAGACTAAAGCGAACACACATGGAAAGACAAGTCAAACTCAGACACTCAGAGGGAGAAAGATGAGGATGATTGTGCACCTCACATCTTAAATCTACACATCTACACAACACATTAACATATAGTCCAAAAGTCTGACATCACTACATTGAGATTATCACACGAAGTCTAAGATTCTTTACTACTATACATGCAAATGATATCCTTCTAATGTACAGTAGCAATGATGACACACAACGTGTAGAGTCAGTTGCAGGTTAAATACTGCACTTGTATTCTAGTAAGCACACTAGACAGTCTCATGCAGGTCTAAACCTAATGGCTCTGTAATGAATTACAGTGTTAGCACAGTAGGTTACACTCACTAGATTAGCTTTCACATGCTAGTTTGTTCGCAAATATGTTTAAATTTCATTTGAGGGTTTTTAAAGGGAAAAAAAAACAGGATTTGTGTCACTTTTAAAGAATACATAAATCATAAGAAGAATCAGCTGTAACTTGTTTAAGTAGTTTTTGATCAGTGATGTGTTTTTGTAGTGGACTTTCTTAATGTCTGAACAGAAGGAATTAAGATAAGATAAAATAACACTTTATTGATCCCAAGGGGAAATTAGAGTGTCCCAGCAGCATACATGAAAGACAAAGCACAAATACACGTAAGAAATAAAGTAAGAATCAAATAAAGATAAGATAAAGTAAAATAAATATTGAAAATACAATAAAAATTACAATAAATATACATTTAAGGTCAGGTTAAAAATGCCAATGCCATGATTTAGCAACATGTATGCAGATAACATCAACCTCCAACATGGTCCGTGTCCTCACAGCATTGCAAACTCAACATGTAATAACAAACAATATAACAGGCTCTGTGTGTGTGTGTGTGTGTGTGTGTGTGACTGGTTTCTAGGCATCAGGCGGGTTGGTTACCCTTTAACCTGGACAATGAGCTGCAGGACCTCGCTGAACCGGCCAATCACAATCAGGATGAGCCAAACGCAGACAATCGCAACAACACGGTGCTTGATTTACTACTACTGATGCACTGATCTGACTATTAGTGGTGGAAAAGAAGATCTGTGCATATATACAGTACTGTGCAAAAGTATTAGGCACATGCAAAGAAATACTGTAGAGCAAAGATGCCTTCAGAAATAATGAATCTAAATGTTTCTACATAAAAAAATACTATAAAGAGCAGTAAACAGTAATAAATGAAACAAAGTCAGTATTTGGTGTGAGGATCCTTCGCTTTAAAAAAAAATAGTAGTCTCAGGTGCAGTGTGTGCAGTTTTATAGGGAAATGAGCTGTAAGTGTTACTGAGCATCTTACAGAAGCAGACACAGTTCTTCTGGAGACTTTGTCACTTTAGTGCTGGAAAACTAATGTTTGGAAATTTGAAATGTTTCTGTACTGAATCAGTAATGTAGAAGTCATTAAATTAAAATCTATAACAAAGTTTGTACTAAAAAAAAAAATAGAGTGCCTAAGACTTTTGCACAGTACTGTATATGTGTGCATATGTGTGTGTGTGTATACAGTATATATGTATATGTATATATATTTATATATAATATGTATGTATCTATACATACACACACACACAGATGGTTCTTGGTGATCTCCAGGTGATCTATCAAATAAAAGGATTTTTATTTACACACACATATATATATATGCTTAAGGTTGTTGGAAGTTTGTTTTGGGTGGTTATCAGACTGAAGTAGCATTAGTAAAGAAAAATTTTTCTGTTATTTCTGTCACCTAGATAAATCAATCAACTTTTTATTTATTTATTTATATTTGGTGTTATATGTGTTGGTAGTCCTAAAAAAAAAAAAGGGAAAGGTCACTATTAGCTGTAAGGTGATATTGTATAGAAAAAGAAAACATGTGAAGCAAAACACTGCCATCATTCTCTCTCTCTCTCTCTCTCTCTCTCTCTCTCTGTGTGTGTGTTTATGTCTCTCACTCAGGATCAGCTGGCAGATGAAGGTGAGGATGAGGAGGAACAGCGAGAGGGACCAGATGATGATGATGATGATGACGAGGATGACTATGATGAGGATGATGATGATGAGGGATGGGTGAACATGGGATTCCTCTCCTCCACTTGGTCCTTCATCACCACCTTCTTCGCATCTCTGATCCCTGAGGCCGTTCCCAATGCAGTGAACTGACCCTGAGCTTGACCCCTGACCCTGAGCTTGACCCCTGACCCTGAGATATCTCTCCATCTCTTAAACAACCCTACAGAAATGACCAGGACTTGAGCAGAGAAGAGCATGTCCGGACAAACCTCACCAAATCTCTGATAGGAAGCTGTGAGTGTTATAAACAAACGTCACACACACGTTTCCTCAGTATATCATGAACGTATTGTGAAGACTGATCCTCAACCTTGTGCGAAGTGGCTCACACCATGGACTTGTTAGCTTTTAAAATTGCATTTTATAATCCTCTCGCGTGTTTCTGTCCTTTTAACACGTCTCTTGTAATTAAGAATCCTTCTTAGAGCCTCAAAGAGGGACGTCGAACAAACAACAGCATCTGTGCACTTTATATTTCTAAAAAAAAAAAAAAAAACAGAGCGAGTGTGTGTCGGTGTGTGTGTCTTCACAAGAGCTGTCCCAATTTCCCCTGTTTTTAAACACTAAGTGTACTGCTGATGACATGAAGTGTTCTTCAGCATTTTTTTACATTCATTTTTAATCCTTCACCTGCTTGTTCTTGTATCATCTTTCATTGTCTTCATTTATTCAAAGGCTTTTCACACACGGTTGAAAAAAGGTTGCAGAGGAAGTCGGAGCTTTTCTGAAAACCAAGCGTGAATGCATCAGCCTTTTTTCCCTAGAATCAAAGAGATGTCTGCAGTTCATTGAAAATTCCACGGCGCAATTTGTGTCTTTTTTAAGATGTTTAATGATTCTGCAACGTGGTTATTAATTAAGAGCTTTAGGGTTTGGATTATGGCCTGTGTTAAACTTTAGGAAATGGGAGGGAAAAATAACTACACAAACGTTTAATAAAGACATTATCATCTTACCAAGACATTAATTCTTATCTAAACTAAATTACCCAAATTCAGATTCGATGATTCTGTACAAGATTCATTTGTTGAAAGTCAAAAGGTGACCCACTTTAGAGTTGTGTATCCGAAACTACTAAAAAATGTGCCATGGTTCCTTTCTGCCAGATCTAAATTTGCACTTTCCTTGTTTGTGGTGCATGTAACATGCAATATACACTCACCGGCCATTTTAATAGGAACACCTGTACACCTGCTCATTCATGTAATCATTTAATCAGCCAATCATGTCCCAGCAAAACAGGAAATGTGAGGCTACATTGGGCACGGGTTCACTCAAACTGGACCAATGATGTTTTTCCAATCGTCACCTGTCCAGTTTCAGTGAGCCTGTGCCTGTTCTTGGCTGACAGGAGTGGACCCCGATGTGGTCTTCTGCTGTTGTAGCCCATCTGGCTCATGGTGATGCTTTTCTGCTCACCACGGTTATAAAGAGTTGTTATTTGAGTTACTGTAGCCTTCCTGTCAACTCAAACCAGTCTGCATGGTGTTATGCATTGTTCTGCTGATTGGCTGATTGCATGAATCAACAGGAGTAAAGTAGCCGGTTACTATAAGGAATAGCTTTTAATTTAGAGTTTTTTGGGGTAAACATGCAAACACATTTTTACACGTGGAAGTGTCAGTATTGTTTCATTCGCCTGGGGTAGTGAACCATGGTCCATTTATTTTTGCAGCAGTATGTGTGTGTGTTTCTCATTGTTTCAGACCCTCACGGTATTAAAGGTACTCAAGAGGCTGACGTTTATTTGCTGGTTATTCCTGCAGTTACGATGACAGCAAACTGGCATTTGCAGTAAAATTTTAGAAATCTGAGTTAGTTATGAGGCAGCGAAGTGACAAATCCAATAAATGATCTACTCTCAGTTGCCATTCAATAGAAATCATGTAACCAGAGTCCCATATTTTATTTTATTAAGATACTTTTAAAGCCGAAGTAACATGGTGTTATATAGTGTATTAATTATATGGTGCGTTTACCATATCATGATTTCTTATCTGCTTTCTGAGCCACGCCCACAAACGACAAAATTAGCAGCCGCTAGATGCTCACAAGAGACAAACCTGGACTAACATGGGAGCAGCTGGAGCGTGCTAGAGTTTCACTTGACCGCCCAAAACATTCAGCTTACTATGTAGGTCCATTCAATAAGAAACAAGTTTTATTTTTAGTTGATTTTACATGATTCAAAAATTCTTCCAGGCACGTAACATGTTCGCAGTGTGATAAGGCTTTGTGATAAGAGGTCATATTGTACACCTGCAGCATGGATAGGGCTTTTAGCTTCAAACTGGAATGGAGTGTGTGTGTGTGTGTGTGTGTGATGGTGATTCTAACTCCAAATTATCCAAAGTGTTTGAGCAAACATTTTATTCTCAAGTGCTTCAGTGTGAATATGAGTGATTGGTTCAGAAAGATGGCAGTGTTATTAATATGCGTATTTATCCAGTCAGCCAATCATGTGGCAGCAGAACAGGAATCTGAGGCTACAGTGTCTGACAGGACTGGAACCTGAGGTGGCCTTCTTCTGTTAGAGCCTGTATTGTGTGTTTTGAGATGCTTTTCTGCTCACTACGGTTGTAAAGAGTGGCTATTTGAGGAACTATAGACTTCCTGTCAGGTTGTAGCAGTCTGACCATTTACCTCTTAAGGAAGCAATGTAGAAAATACATTTTATGCATCATTTGATTGGTATTTTGTTGCTTTAGAGTTTAGAGTTTCAGTTTTTGATGAATATGTTTAAAAGGTCGGAATATTCCAGGATGCGTGACATACAAGAGAGACGGGTGAAACTTATTTTGGGATTTCTAGCGAACAGTTTTGCACAACTGTACGAAACTTAATAAAAGTTATAACTTAAAACCACAGAATTTAGATTTTGAGGATAATGTCATTATGTTCTCAGTTTAAAAAAAAATTGGTCTAATTAGAAACCAGATGTCAGGGTCTAAATCACTAGAGGGCGACAGAGCACAAGCTACAGATTTGAGACTGTGGTTTTGCACATGACAACACCATAAATGTATAAAGCTGGTTCAAATGTAAGATGCAAACTGAGTGCTCATTTCACTCTTGGACATTTCATACATAAGTTACTTGTGCATTGATTTGTGAAGGCATAAAAATATTCAAATTTTTGACAGTTTTCATCCTACAAAAATGAAACTTAATCAGGCTTGATGTACTGATTGTACTATATTTATTATGACAATTTTGACCAAAATGAAATAAACTTTAAAAAAAACTCTAAAATGCTTTGTGAATTATACACACAAACAAGGAGTTATTGAGTTTCAATCAAATTCATCACCTCTGTGTGTCACTGAAATAAAAACCCAATTATACAGAATACACTTTTATTACTTTTTTATATATTTTTTAGATTTTTTTAAACAAACTATTACTATATTATTGCACAAATATATGTAGTACAGCATGTTCTCTGCTGCATATCCAGACTCACCAAGCTGCATTAACAGTGTGTGACAGTGCTACACACTAGTGTATGACATGGTATACAGTGACAGACAAACACACACTTTTTAACACAATATCAAAACATTTATGTACACAAAGCAACATATTCAGATCTGCAGGGACAGCTATTGGGGAAAGAATGTTTAAAAATGACTTGGCACTATGTGGCACTTACACAGTACACACATACGCACACACACCCACTAGTCCTGGAATACACTGACGGGGTCTCACACCAGAAAAAGTGCTTTTGAAACATAATGAAGCATGAAAAACACACCAAGAGCATGGCTATTACTTCTACATAATCTTTGGAGTAATACTATATAAGATCTATACGTCTGGGAAAGATTATTACTGAACGATATCTCTGACTCTCTCTGTCCGGCTCAACCTCCACACTTCTCCAAGGCACACAGGATTTAAACCTGAATAGTAACCTGTACATTTTAAAGGACGTCCCGCTTGAAATAGTGTGTACGAATGCAAAATGATTTCGTGGGCAAATCAAGCAGACACTCCAGAGAACCACTGGGGGCTCCTTCATATTTCACAAGAAGGAGGTATCAAATAAAAGCTATATGTTGGGGATATTATGGAACCTGTTTTTATATATATATATATATATATATATATATATATATATATATATATATATATATATATATATATATATATAAGAGAGAGAGAGAGAGAGAGAGAGAGAGTAAACTGCTGAGAGTGGGTAAATTTTAATAAAATGTTAAACATAACTTCATGTGTTCAAATATGTGATCAAAAACTTTAAATAAATGTATACAAGAGCTTTATTAATACTATAGACTGATGACAAATCATCTAGATTCATTTTTATTAAATCCTTTATTATATATATTTTCCTTTTTTTTAAGTATCACTATAAATAGGCAATAACTTAACAGAGTTGTGTTTACTTGCAGTCCAACACTTCTATAGTTTTCCTCCATATTGTGAATATCTGTGAATTAGGGCTGCTAATGATTATTAAAATAATCTATAGTTTTTTTTTGTTGGGATTTTTTTTATTAATCAGTAGGGATATTAAAATAAAAAAAAAAAAAAACAATTCATTTCAATGAGCTAATACTACTATAGAACTTTTAACATGGCTTAATTATATAACAGGTCACTAACTGCAATATAATATTACTGACATTCATCAGATAATCTGTTACAGCATGAGAATATTATCAAGCGCTTATGTCGACCACCCAGCTAACATAACATAACGTTTTTTACTGGTTCCATACATTTTTTTAGCAACTATACATCAGTGTAAAAATGGACCAATGGTTTGAATCATTGCGACTGGGTCTTACCTGTAGTTCAGGTCATGATTTGTTCAGTTCTGACAGTAATAAACACTCTGATGCTAAATTCACTATGCTTGCTCTACTTGCGTGAGGTGAATCATTTTCGGTATGTGGAATCGACTCAAATTTGACTCTTCGTTTTCAATGCCTGGAATTAAGGATTCAGGGAATCGACTCTTTTTTTGGGATCGACACCCTGCACTTTTGACATGAACCGAAATCAGGATGGCGACTTGATGATGAAACGTAACAGCATCTGTGTGACGTAGCACAGCGTGTTTCATAATGAAATTCATTGCCAACTATTATTGTTACTTGATTCGATCGATTTTGCTGATTAGTTGTTGAATTCAGTGATTAAGGCATTAAAGCCTGCTGTGAGACTGCACCTACATGAATAAAATGCAGAATATTGTAAACTAAATTTAAGTAAGAAAAAAGTCCTGTGACAACAAGAAGAATGTACTAGATGAAATGATAAAGTGTCCCCTGTGCATGAACTGAAATAAAAAAACTGAATAAAAAGATTAATAAAGAAGTCATTACAGTATTTCCTGTGTGTTCAGAGTTTGGTGAGTGTGTTCCTGCACACACTGTGCCCTCCTCCATGGCTGCTCTCTCTCAGTCCTCCAGTCCAGCAGTGGGCGCCGCTGACTCAAGCCCAGGATCGAGTTGCTGATTATGAGCTGCTTCGCTCCAGCGGTGGAGTAGGCGTGGCTCCAAAAATGAAGGAATAAACTCTGCCCTAGAGCGCCGTCTCTACGTTCGACTCGTCCTGTCCACCCCGGACTGCTTCCATGTTCAGTCTAGCACACACCACCTTCTCCTGACTGACACACAAACACACACACGGAGCATCACATTTCCTGGACATCAGGTAAAAATTAGTCACTCTGCGTCTGAACACAGATGGAGGAGGAACGACCTCTCACTTTTCATCACGGTGTGTGATGCAACAGCTTTCCATGCAGAGCATTTGTTCATTTTATCAGTTATATCAATGATCAGATCATCACACACGCACACACACACACACACTATAAAACAGAGAGTGGGTTATGAATGGTTAAACAATAACAATGTGTTTCTGTCATGTCAGAATTACAGTAATTATACATTTCACTTGTAGGATGTAATGTAAGGTTTCAACCTGATCTAACGCTGTACATATCCATCAAACATTCTCTATTATATCATAGAACAGCTGAATTCTCAAATCCGATTGGGCAGTAGAGGTGTTGATTAATTTTCTATAGCAGCAGCTCTGACAGTAGCTTCCTGAGTAATTCAACCACAGGTTTATATTAATGCACTCCTTCAAATACATTATTGTTTCTATCATAACAGCTCATTCACAGGGACTTTTAACAAGCGTGTTTATTTCACAAAGCAAAACAATCAGATTTCTTTTTTAAAACATTTATGGAAGGAGTCTCCAGTGTCAGCGAAGTCTTTGCACTTTCCATTTTCTCTGTAACATGACAAACTTTTTTTAAAAAGCTTTTTATCTTAACGTCAACTAATGTATTTCACCATGAAGGAACGACTGTTTCTAACTGCTATAATGTGATAACAGGAACTAACCTGTTTCACCAGTGTTCCACAACATTAAATGTAACTCTAAACGGATAAAAAGTATAACGTCATTCGTTAACAAATTTAAATATTGTATTGGCTGGCAAACTGTTGTGGTATAAGAGGAATAAAACACATCAGGGCATGCTGTCACAGGAAAATAGTCGACTTTGAGGTGGTGAAAGTAACTCCGCTTTGTATCGCACTGCACCACACCACGCCCATGTGTTTTATTCCTTACATCAGTGGTTCTCAAAGTGGAGTGCATGAAGCATGAAGGTTTGTTTGTTTTAATGGTGGAAATCACAACCCACATTATCAAAGTTTTTATATTTAGGGGTCCAAGCACCAAAGTCAAAGTGGAAAGTTTAGGAGTAGAAAGTTCTATGGCTCCAAAAAATATTCTTTAAAAATTTTAATAACGTTCATGAAACAAGTCTGTACTAAGGGGGTCTGTGAAATGTATTTTAACCTCTGCTTAATGATTTTTTGACTTTAAAAAGCTATTAACCCTATTAAGCTATTAAAAAAAATACCCATGTGGAACCCTAGTTTCTGGGGAAATAAAATATATATATATATATATATATATATACACTGTAATTTGGATATAAAATGAACATCGTATTATAGACTTAGTGTTATAGAATGTATTAATGTCAGTGAAGTTTAATTGTATAGAACTGAATGTTATGCCATCATATGGCCATAAACACTACAGTAACTTTTATCCATGCAGGTTAAAGAGGTAATTAAGGTTAAATCTGTCACATTCTGTGTGTTTAGGAAGATTTTCAGATTAAACTGGGGTTAAAACCATCACTGTTTTTTGTCTTACATCATACTCATCTTCTGCCCTGTGAGCGGAGACAGCTGCTGTTCTGCAGGACCTGTGTAAATGCAGTGTAGAGCCAATGAGCAGATGCACACACACAAATGAGAAAAGAAAACTCTCAATCTTTTGCATACAGAAAGTTTTGCGGTGCCTCCACCTACCAGAGTAGGGCTGCAACAACTAACTGACAAAATCAACAATAAAAATAGTTGATAATGAATTGCATTATGGATTAGTTAGACTGTGTTATAAAGCATTGTTGTAGCATTGCACACACTATGTCTCAGAAATTCTCTAAAGTATGGGAACTCTTATTTGTGTTTCCATGTGAGTAATACTTCTATTTGTAATCATTTGTTTGTGGGCAATGTGAGAAAGTAGCTATGTGTGTGTCCTAGCTGTTTTATCCTAGCTGATTTATCCTAGCTGTTTTATCCTTTTTTGTCCTATCTGTTTTGTCTTAGCTGTTATATCCTAGCTGTTTTATCCTAGCTGATTTATCCTAGCTGTTTTATCCTTTTTTGTCCTATCTGTTTTGTCTTAGCTGTTATATCCTAGCTGTTTTGTCCTAGCTATGATTAGTCTACGAGACAAACATTTTCTCATGTCAGAACACAACTTATGTCATGAATCTTGTGTATTATGCATAATATAATGTATTAAGCTTGTGTATTATGTAGGCTTCATCACTTCAGAGCTTGAGAACCAGCTCCTTTTTCATTGTATTGTATTGAATAATATTTGAGTTTATTCGACTTGGGACCCATCAGCTAGTGATTGTAGTAACTGTGTATCACCACTTGGTGGCTCTGTTCTGCTGTATTTATGAGTTTGCAGTGTTTTCCAGCAGGAGGAGCTCACCTTCCACTGCGAGCCTGCAGTGGAATCTTCAGCACGTTTCCTCCTCCTCCTCCTCCTCCTCCTCCTCTTCCTCCTGTGTATGCTAGCCCTGTCTCTTCCTCTTCCTCTTCCTCCGTCAGCTGCTCAGCTTCCTGTACACGAGGAAAGCATGTGGTATTTTAAAGATCAGTGAAGGGTAAACTACATCATCATTCTAGCAAATTTCAACCAGCCCTTGAAGGCAAATTATATTCAATATCCACATCTGTTTAGTTATGTCTAATAATATAATATACAATATAATAAAATACAGTTCCAATTTCAATAACTGCACAATCGGTGTGTGAAGAGATATATTTGTTTTTCTGCCTCCACAGATTTTTAAGAGTTGTGGGTCGATGTTTAGATCCCAATTAATTATTAAAACAGAGTATACCAAAATCTGGTCACTGTCACAAAATAAAAGGTTGACTTCAGTCGTAACTGGATTTGGATTGCTGTAAGTGTGAAGCGATTGCTGTAAAATGATGGCTGCATGCCCAGATTGAAAATTGGAGTGTGTGTAAAAGCTCAGAATTGGCACTTTAAAAATTACTTATCGTATTAATTGGTCCATGGGTTTTATGGTTTACTTTGACACTTTTCTGTCATTTCACAGATCAATGTTTATTAGAGTGTCAGTTCATAGATTTAAAAATATATATACAGGAGGAGAAATGAAGTCAGATGTTAAAACGTTTGGGTTAAACTTAAAGAAATGGGTTTAAATGAAATCGTTTAGAACTAGAAAATCTAAAGAAAAAGGTATATAAGACTGGGAGGAAAATACTTCAGTAATTGTAAGTATTATTTTGGGGTATTTATACTTTACTTGTGTATTAATGAAATTGAATATTTGTATTCTTATTTAATTACATTTACATTACAAGAAAAAAAGATTACTTTTCACTCCTTATATTTTACTGGTGACAAATTTTGAAAGTCTCTAGCCAAAGATTGTACACTATGCATCAACTATACACACTTACATTTTCCTTTCAGGAAAAAAAAACAAATAAGTATCATCTGCTGTGACCTTCTCATGCTATACAGTGTAGTTAGCGCTGTAGCTATCTGTGTGTGTTTGAATATGGCTAAGCCACTGCTGTGTTGCACTTGAGGATGAATACCGTGGCATTACCTCAGTAAAATGTTTCAATATGCTGGAGTAACCAAAGACTTGATTAAAATGAGATATCTCCTTTGTATCTAATTTGAAAAAAAAAAAAAGTTTTGCTAATTTGCTAACGTCAACTAGCCATATTTATCTAAGTTAGCCTGTTTTCTTTGCTAATGCCAGGTTAGACTAGCATTAATTCCAGTAGCTAACATAAATTAGATAGTAAACAAGTCAAACTCACTCTAATTTTGTTTATTTATATGATCTGAGACTGGACAATAAACCAATCCCTACCTTTTTTGCTTGTTTAATTGAGTAAACTTTAATACAAAATTCAAAAAAAAAAAAAAAAACCTTCATATGGTCAAAACATGGCTCTATGTGAAAATCAGCAGGAAATTCATAGAGTCTGTATTTTTTATTTTTTTTGTCTTCCTCTGTACCTGTTTAGCTTTCTTGTTCTTCTTGTCATCTTCTGTCTTCTTCTTGCTCTCGGGCATCAGGTCATCGAGCCAGCTCAGCTCTCGCTTCGTGAAGCAGAAGTCCAGCAGCTTACGCACAAACACCAACGCCAGCACCTGAGACACAGAGCAGCTTATAAACAAAGCTTCCATGAACAAAAGTTTCTCATCACACCACAAACGCCAGAGTTTTGATACAACATGGCTGCATTCATGATGGTAACGAGCAAGTTATACACCTGTAATACAAGCGTAATAGACCAGCGTTTCTCACCCGGGGAAGAAGTCTGCGGACTTCCTGTGGTCCCTGGCATTATTACAAGGGGTTTGTTGGGGTTTTTAAAAAATATTTAAAATATGTATAAAGTGGTATTTTTTAAAAATATATATAAAAAATATTTAAATACATTTTTCGGCCCATTAAATTTCAGAAAAGCCACAGAATTACTGTTTTTTTCTTAATAAGCTATATGCTTAGTCATGCACATTTACAGCTCCCTCACTAAAGTAGCTTAGTTTACTCATTCTTGGGTGCCTTTGAATTAAGTTTACCATGTTGTCATTAGCACAAGGTTTGATAGCTAGCTAAATGGCTAAAGCGAGATGCACCATCTGCTGCTGGCGCCATCCAGCAGCCATGCAGAATCTTGTCCACAGGAAAAGAAAAGAAAAACGGACAACAAAACAAGGAAATATCAAGAAGGTTTTGGGATTTTCGGATTTGCTTCAACAGATGCTGGGAAAAACTTCAAAATACAGTGGGGTCCAAAAGTCTGAGACCACACGGAAAATCTGGGATTTTTTTTTTTCGTCTTTTTTTTTTTTCATTTAAAATTTGATCTACAATGGATCAGCAGTTTCAATACAAACTTGTGGAGACCAAGCCAGCTCGAGCGCACACTGTCATTAAAACAAAAAGTGGACGTAACAATTACTAAGAAACTCTGAAATTCATGTAAATATTTCAAAGAATCTACTTTTCACTCAAGTTCTTGTCAGTAATATAATTTGCAAGGAAAATTGTTGTATTAAATTAGAAAAGAATGCAAAATAGAAACATTTTCACTATCGCTCTCAGACTTTTGAACCCCATTCTAGACATATTAGGTTCAATTCAATTCAGTTTTAAGTGTATAGCACTTTTAACAATGGACATTATTACAAAGAGCTTTACAGAACTGTATCAATTCCAGATATAAATTAAAAATTTATAAATGTATCCCTAATCTGATGGCAAGGAAAAACTCTCTGAGAGGACATGAGGAAGAAACCGGGACTCATAATAGTGCGATTATAAATCATATCCCTCCTATTACTGTATACTATATAGTCAAATAGTGAAAATGCCAGGAACATATGACCTTATGAGCTACTTATGAGCATCAGAGTCATTTCTGTATTCATTATAGTTTTAACTTGAAGTCTATTTTGTTGAAGTTATCAACTGTTCAGTGATGGAGAGTTTTTTGAGAAGCACTCTAATAAACAATGGCACACAATGGCCATAGAAAATACTTGTTTATCTGGCAAGTGTGTTATTTTCTAATAACCGGACCCCTATGTCAAAAACTCAATAATGGTTATAAATCAATCATCCTAATACAATGCAACCATGAAAATGAGGAGAATTGATAGATTAGGCTATTACTATCATAAACAGAAAAAAGGAAGGAAAATGAATAACATACGCATGTGATGAATATTATATATTATATTATGATGAAAGGAATCTTTTAGTTTACGTTGTTTGGAAATATTTTCATCAAATGCAGCAAGAAATGCAAACATAGCAACGTATAAGTCATATAATGGTAACCTGTAGACAATCTTTTTTACACACTGCTAAGTAAGATAACACCACAACAGAGTTCAATATCAGAGAATAATATGCCTCCATCTTGTTAATTATTTTATGTTAATGAGATGTGCTGTCTGATGTTATCTCTTTCTCTAGATAGATGTTATTCTTTTATGTTCAGTGGACACTGAATAAGAGAGCAATAAGCCTGCTGATACCATCATGGGGAAGACGACACGGGCAGCCGAGGCTTTGATAACCCACAGCAGAACCAGACACGTGAGCTGCACCAGCGTGAAGACGTGAACTTTCCACAGCGGCACGTACCGCAGGTAGATCAGATCAGGCTGGTGCTTCGCCGGCATACCAAACAACTTTATCCTGTCAAAGAACTGAGAGAGATGAAGAGAAGGGACAGAAAGGTTAGGTTCGGTTCGGTTTAACAGCTAATATTCAGGCCAGAAAAATGATTTTAAAAAATTATAAACAGATCTACTCCATGACAATATTACCAATCATGATTTTTCAAGAGTGTCTTTAAAATAATGTGATTGTCACAGGTGTAGAAACAACTTTAATTATTACAAACAGCACCTTTAAAACAATGGTGCGAACAGGAAAGTCAGATTTTTTGATATAAGGATTAGTATAATAATTAGTTTCAACTTTACATAATGTGTCAAATTATTTGATCACTGCTGTAAGTGTAATATTTTTACCTGTATGCCTTTCAGAGAGGAAACGCCCATATAGAGAAAGACTCCATACAACACTGGCATGGGAATGAACTGGACACAAAACACACACAGATCATTATATTAATCCAGATAACCTTACAGAAAACACAGTGCTGATTACTATGCATGTTTTAATATTACATATTATTTAGTAATTAGGAAGGAAGCATCAGTATTTAAAAAAGCTTTAACTTTGAGGTCTTATGACCTTTCAGACTCACACAGCCCACTTTCACGCCTGCTTAGTTGTGACCTCTTACCTTCAGTATGGAGGTCATGAAGACGGAGCAGCCCATGAGGGTGAAGATGAGAACGCCGGTGAGCCGTTGCTCCCTGATGCCCAGGAACTTGGGCTGTTCCCCCGGTGCTGAGCAGCTGGACTCCTGCTTCAGGCTGTTCACATGTGAGATGGAGAGAACGGTGGCAGCCACGAACCACGGCAGCCCCATCACTGAACACACCCCCAACATCACAGCCACCACCAGCAGGTCCAGATGATAACCACAGCCTTTCTGCAGGGATAGAGAGCAGTAGGTCATCCATCACTAAGCAGTGAAGAAAAAATGTGGGTTGAGGTTGTTGCAGAGGATGATGTGTGTACAGATTTAGAAGTATTGTGTGTGTGTGTGTGTGTGTGTGTGCTACCTTGAGTTTGTGCTCCTTGCGGTTGATGATGACAGCAGTGATCTGCTGGTCCATGAAGATGAGGATGGTGCAGAGAAGTGCAGGAATTACTGATACCAGAACCATCCACCAGGGGTTAGAATCAAGCGGAGAGATCAGCCAGCCACGGTGCTTCGAGGTGGGCTACACACCAACACACACACACCCACACCCACCCACACACACGCACAGAGGGAACACACGCATGAGACTCAAACCAAATGTGAAATATTAAAGGTGCAGTAGTCGAATTTCAAATTACTTACTAGTACAAATAACCTGGAAAAATATGTAGAACATGATAAAAAATGATGGTTTAAGCTGTGGCCTTAGCATAAGTACATTACACGGCTGAGAGAGAAGACAAAGAAAGAAGCACTCTTGACCATCTTGGTAAATCATTAAGAGTCAAAATTATGTTTATATTGTTATAACTTGGCTTTCAAACAGTTGAATGGCCCATCTTTTAGCTAACGATGCTAAGATGCTAATACTGCAGCTTAGAGCTCATTAGAGGTTATAAAGAAAATTGGACAGCGATTCAGTCATGACCATCCTCATAAATCGTTATGAGTCGAATTTCATGTGTTTATCGTGCTTTCAAGGTGCATGACAGTGATGTCTTCACAGTCCTTAGTCCTTAGACAGACTGTAGGTTCTGGGGATGGGGCGTTGTGTGCATGTGCTCAAGGAGTAAAAAAAATCATTTAATTCTTATTCAACTCCATCTATTTTTTATGTTAGAGACCTAATCTTGCCCAATTTTAACAAATCTTGCCTAATGCACCTTTAATGTTATACAGTTAGTACTAGTAATAGACATAGACACACTGATAAATAACATTACACTGCTAGATATATGTAGATTTCTTTTATCAAACTTAGAATTTCTTTAACATAATTCTTTAACATAATTAACACAAACAATTGTATTAAATACACTTTAAATGAATGCACTACTTCAAAACAATATAATTAATTATTCAATTAATCAATTGATTGATTGATTGATTCATTGATTAATTAATAATAGAAGCATGGCTTCTAAGGTTAACCATTTTAAATAAAAATAGTACAGCGAGCAAATCACATTATGTCATTGGATTTATCCATTACAAAGCATGGCAACTTTGAGTTTGTGTATGTGTGTGTGTGTGAGTGTGTGTGTTACCTCAAAGCGATCAGGCACGTTGAGCTTGGGTGACGGAATCCCAACCAGATAATCCACCAGCACCATCACCATTATAGTCAAAAACACAGCAAAATCACTGATAGTGGAGCGCACCTACACAAACACACACACACACACACACACACACACACACACACACATATATTCAGATTTTACTATTTTTGTAAGATACGTTCTCTGACATCTGTATTACTGTAGCTAGATAATGCTATACCTAACCTTAAAGTAGTAGTAGTGTGTGTGTGTGTGTGTGTGTGTGTGTGTGTGTGTGGGGTCACCCTGGTAGGGAAGTATCTTTCCGTCTTGAACTGCTTAAGCAGGGAGGAGAGGAAGAATGTGGTGAAGAAGAGGATGATGGACCAGAACAGCACGTCAGGGATGAAAGGCCCATGGTGTCCACACGCAGGACCTACAAACTCACCATGCAGGAGCTTACACATCTACACACACACACACACACACACACACACACACATCTCATCACGCACAATGTAGCTAGTCCCATGTCACTGACAAGGTTATGTGTGTGTGTTAAATTATCCAAGCTATTATTAGTCCCTAACCATCCGTCCTTGGAATCACCGTCACAGCAAGGCAGTGGTTTGTATCCTACTTGTAGGGGTCCTCACATCAGTTGGCAGGGACAGGATACACAATTGTTCCATTAACACTTACACTGGTGTCCCACAAAGCTCAGTGCTTGGTCCTGTTCTCTTTTCCCCCTACACCAATCTCTACACTGCTTCCCCTTCCACAGGTATGCTGATGACACTCAGCTCATCTTTCCTTTCACTCTTAGAAAAAGATTCTTCATTTTATCCCCTCTGGGGCACCGGTTTTCAATCCTGGAGTCCTGGAGAACCCTGCACATTTTAGTGTTTTCCTTGCTCTAACACACCTGATTCAACTAATCAGTGCCCTTCCTGAGTCAGTGTGTTAGATTAGGATAGGGCGTTCAGGGGGTTCCAGGACCAGAGTTGGGAACCTGTGAGATGGGGGAACCTAACAATTGAGACCCCACAAGTACAACCCCAGTAAAAAGCTAGGGTTAGGGTTAGACACTAACCATCCATTTGCAGAGCATGTTTTCTAAGGATGAACCATCAGATATCACAGTGGTTATTTGGATCTTGGCGTGTCTAACAGATATCTCATCAAGGATGACCTCTCAGTCTCAGTCTGCATACCTTAGATTGTCAAGCAGGTTTCTTCTGTTACAACAAAAGGAGTATTTGACAGTTTTTCTTCAAAAAGGCTAGATTCTGTAGTCCTTTGTTATCTTATACAACTAGGTTCTTACAACTGATCCTGGGTACAACAGGCCAACTTTTCTTCAGACATACTAAGTTACCCAAACTTGCCTTCTCCATTCCCCCCACTGGCTGCGTACATTAGATTCACAACCTATATGGACCCGCTATTTGATCGCAATGGTCAAATGCCCAAAAACAGTTTATGCCCAAGTTCATCTGTGGATAAATTCACCGGAATACTGTAGGCTTGTTTTTAAAAACTTCTGCTGTAATCATAAAGATATACGATCCTTTCAACACACTCAATCTACATCTGTATACTGTAATCCCACTGTCCGGTGTCACCAACTCTCAAGGTTCCTCCTAAGGATTCTTCCTTGTGTCATCTCAGGGAGTTTTTCTTCACCACTGTCCCACTGTCTACATCCAGATTTCTGTAAAGCTGCTTTGTGACAATGTCTGACTCAACACCCTTCAGAACACAAGCAAGACAAGCATCTGTACTGGCACGTAACAGCCAAGTCCCTCACTGGTGCCATCAAATGTGGACTGAAGACACACCCATTTCACTACAGACTTACTAAACTGAAAGAAAAACTGACAACTGTTTCCAACCTGATAGTACTGTATCTTTAGACCAATGCCACTACATGACTAGACAAAGAGAAAAAACTTGTGTAAGTTGCTCTGGATGGTGGAAATGGTGGAAATGTAAATGTCGGAGTGTGTGCATGTGTGTGTATGAGAGGAGTAGAGGTATACTGACCGACACATTGAGTTGATCCCATGGTATTGAATCTGTGGTGTGTCCCGTTGAGTTCCAGAGCTGCAGTGTCTCATTTGACATTTGGCTGGGAGCCGAGCACTGACAGCTACAAATGATAGAGCAGGACACATGGAGACATCGTATACTTCACTACAACTACTCTACTGTACAGTGCAACGAGGCCAGTGTGTGTACCTGTACAGTGTGAGGTTATCCAGGTCAGTGTGTGTGTTGATGGGATAGGTCTCTCGGAGGTGCAGAAGTTTCTCCAGAGCCTCATAGATGAAGATGATGCATATGAGAGCGGCGAATGCTTCCTCTGTGAAGCGCGTGATGTAACACACCAGCGAGCTCGCGTCAGTTGCCACCAGCACTATACAGAGGAACGCCGTCCACAGTCCGATACAAGCGCGCAAGGAAAGGTAGGACATCCCATAATCCCTAGTGGCACAAAGGAAGAGGTACAGTAGATGTGTCACTAGATGTGTTACTTAAGTGATTAGCACTACTATCTTGTTCCAGCTTTGTAGACTTCTACGAATATTATCTAATATGCTCCACAGTCTTTAATGCTGCAATTGGCCCCAAGAGGCCCCCAAGCTTTCTGTCCATATTCTGGGCCTGACAATATTGAAAATTTATCATCGTGAATTTTTATTCCATGTTCATTCACTAATTCATGTTCATCTTTATCCTGATCAAGGTCCCACGCCTATTTAGGGAACACTGGGCATGAGGTGGGAATACACCCTGGATGCCATGCCAGTCCATCACAGGGCACCATCCACGCACACACATTCACACCTAGTGGCAATTTAGCAAAGCCAATCCACCTATTGGCATGTTTTTGGACATGGGAGAAAACCAGACAACCCACAGGAACATGTGAAATTCTGCAAAGACACACCTCTGAGTCCATATTAGTGTCCAAAATAGACATGCATCCACACTTTTTAGCAATTTTCTTTGCATTTATCTTTATTTAGTAGTAACAAGGTAGCACCTTAACACTTCCTGCTGTAGCTACACTAGCTAGTAAGCCACTAACTTTTTCTATTTCAGCTGCATCAACAAGCAGAAGCAAGAAAGCAGACTGACTAAATCCAATTAATTAGCATTAATTTCTTACCTTTTTGGGTCTGTTTTTTTCTCTTTTTCTTTTTTCCACCCCAGATCCCTGCTTCTTCATGATCTTCTGACATTAGTTTTCTAATTTATTTACGTAATTTGCAGTTTCTATTCATTTCACATCACAAGGGCCCCCCTGCAACTACATGATACATGAATCTTTTCACCAAAAGAAAGTGTGCAAAATCATGGTGCCCCCTGGTGGTCCGGGGGCCCTAAGCAACCACTTATACTGCTTATTAAAGGAAGGTTAGTGTTCAAATCGATGCATATTATGTGTTATTAAAGTACACATATTGTATAGTAGGCAGTGAATAGTACACCATTTGAGATGCAGCCCTTGACTCACTCGCAGAACTTGAAGAGGATTTTCTCAAACACGAGTACAGGCCCTGTGCTGCCCAGAATGGTCAGAGGCTGACCGGCGAACAGAGAGAACGCCACGCCTGTCAGAGACGCTCCAAACAACGACTCGATAGCACTCTGAGAGAGAGAAAGACAGAAAGAAACACACACACACCCACACACACAAACAGGAGGGTATGTTGAGCGTGAGCAGGTCCTGTTTTTCCAGGCAGTCGCCCAAGTTGTCAGAGCTCATATGTCACCTCCGCAAACTGCGGCTCAGTTTATGAAACGGTTACACAACTCTGCGCACACACACACTCTTATATCTCTATATTAGTGATTCTGAGTATTGTGTGTCTATGTGTGTGGGATACACTCACGATGTTACTCTTGGTGGCCTCTCCTAGCAGTCCTCCGAACGTGATAACAGGAGACATGCAGGCACAGTACAGGAAGAGCACCGATGCCACACACTGCAGACTGAAGCCATCCAACACATCACTCCAGTAGAAGGGAGCTTTACGCTTTACATCACACACCAGCCCACCGAAAATCCTACACAGGCACACACACAGAATTAATATACAGTACCTGGGATTAATGCAACTTAATATACAGTACCAGACTCACAGTGTTGTGTGACCTAGCCATGAGCCATGGGGGTGTAGTTATATTAATATTTTCCCATAACATCACAATTTCACTGAATTCCCCTTTACAAAGTTTAGCTTCAACCCTGATCTAACTCCTATGATATCAAATAATATCACAATATCACTAATTGTGATTTATCACTGCAGCTGTAGAGTCCTGCCATTCTTGGTAATGCTTATTTCAAAAAGTCTGGCTTTTAACAAACTCGTACAGCATGGACATTTTTAACAGACTACAGAGAGGAAGAAGCCGTCACTGCTCAAAGGCAGTTTTACATGCTAAACGTTCAACTTGTTTAATTAGCTTAAGCAGACTATCAACTGAGGAGCGTTGACTTGGTTAGTATTTGTTCAGAGCTGTTGGAACTGCTCTCTCCACACACTCACACACACACACACACACACACACAGGATATAAACTCACAGCAGTATAGTATAATGTGGAGGATGTGTATGTGTGTGTGTGTGTGTGTGTGGTGTGTAGTGTGTGCAGTCTCACTCCGGCATGCCTTCAGAGTGGAAAAACGAGATGAATCAGAATGAAAAGGTTTATCGAGAGCTGCCAGCAGTGCTCAATAATGTAGGAGATGAAAGGACAAGGCTGTGTGTTTTCATTCAGTTACATTCACCACAATGCTGTCTAAGGCTTTACACAGAAAGGACTGAAGGAAGTAAAGGACACACTGCCTCCTGTCCAACTTTCTGTGATCCATTACACATGGAATGAAATGTGTGTATGCATTCCAGCAAAGTAACACAGTCAGCTTACCTCTCACTTTATAAATTTGAGCCAACTGCTAATTTTTTTTTTTTTTTTTTTTACATTTACAGCATTTGGCAGACGCCCAGGGTAACTTACATTTATCTCATCTATACAACTGAACAGTTGAGGATTAAGGGCCTCGCTCAGGGGTCCAGCAGTAGCAGCTTGGCAGTGCTGGTATTTGAACTCATAACCTTCTGACTAGTAGTCCAACAGCTTAACCACTGAGCTACAACTACAACAATACAACCCCCAGAAGTCCTTCATATAGTCAAAGGTAGGCTAACTAACATAGTGTGATAAAAACACTGAGAGGCAGTGTAGGTAATTATGCTGCGTTCAAGGGGAGGATGCAAACTGTAATTCCCCGCCTACAACAACTGAAAGCTCAACTAGAAATTTCAACTTGTCAACTTTGGGCTGTCTTCTCAACTACCAGTCCCTTTCCCTTTTTACAGAATGACGTCAAATCAACATGGCCGCTCAGTGTAAAGTCCTGCTTCTCTACTTTTAAATGGGTTTATAGAAGTAATGGCTTTAGAGCAGTTAATATACAGACACAGTACTTGGTTAAATCTATAACACTGACCATACTAATCACTGTTTTGAGAAGATAATTATCAACATTAGAATTATCTAATCATTAGAGTTGCTAAGCTACTTGCTATTGTCCACTGGATAGATTGTTTCTAAACTATTCGCTGTTGTCTGCTGGATTGATTGTTGCTAAGCTATTGTGGGAAATGATGTACTTATGGCAACTTGCAAAGTACCATTTACAAGGCACCACAAACGTAGCATTACCTACAAATTGTCTTGTTGGCTGGTGTTAGTTTGTTAGCTAGCTAGCTATGCTAGTCATTCCTGATTAGTTGGTTAGATGGGGAGCAATTTCAAATGACACAATCATAGTGCGCTTAACGTTTCCATAGTTTAATTTTAGTCAGCCTACATGACACAACCATGACCTGAGGCAGTGTACGTAACTTATTACTCTTAATTACTGTTAGCCCGATAACCAGATATGCTAGCCTAGTGAAGTTAGCATAGAAGCTATAATGCTAGCCTAGTGAAGTTAGCATAGAAGCTATAATGTTTCGGTCACATATAATGTTGTGGAACTTCCGGAAAACAAGTAAGCTAGTCTTAAATGCAGCTGGTCCTCTGGCCTGAAGGTTTTCCTGTGGCAGAAAACTTACTGACTGTTACAAAGCACTAACACTGGAGACTCCTTCCAAAAATGCTAAATAAACACCATAATACACACAATTACTCACAACTTTCAATCTGTTAATGTAGATCATCCACCACGCAAGTACCTTGAAAATTATAATTTGTTACTATAAAATGATAACGTATTAGAATGAGCACATTAATATAATCCCGTGATTTGCCTTACAGCCAGAAGTGCTGTCAGAGCTGCTGTTATAGAAAGTTCATCAGAATCGAGCCTTTAACAGCGCTGTGGTATAAAAATAAGTTAAAAAAAAAGTTTCTTCTCAAATATAACATAATGATGTTGTAACACTGGTGCCTGCGTGTGTTTCTATCTTCACTCTGTAGGTTAGCTGCAGTATGTGAATTGCCCGTGTGTCCGTGTGTCCGTGTGTGTGTGTGTGTGTGTGTGTGTGTGTGTGTGTGTGTTTGTGTTCTCACCTCCCTGTTCTCTGAAGCTCAGGGCCAGCTTGGTGTTCCTCCTCCTGGCTTGGCTCGGTAGGCGTCACAGTGCCGTTAGGTTGCGACGGCCTTTTCCTCTTCATCTACACCAGAAAGATGGAGCAGTACATGAGCAACACAAACACACAAACACACAGACACGCTTCTACAGCAGACAGTTCATCCCCACAATCAATTATCAGTTATACAATTACTGACTGTGGCCCATCTGCTGTTATGTCTGTTCTCTTGGTCTGTTTCAGTTCAAGTTTATTTACATAGCACATAGACACAAAGCAGTGTTAGTTAGCTAGCTAGCTATGCTAGTCATATCAGATAAAGAAGTTCAGGTGGTTTTGACAAAATTGAACAAATCTTTGGTAAATATTTTGAGTATCCATCCCTGAAAGAGACCACCAGATAATCCCCAGAGAGCAGATATTATTTGGATGGAGGATTTTTTAACAGTGCAGCAGTGACAATGATATGCTAGCACTTTGTCAGTGTTAGTTTCCAACCACAGTTAGAACTAGCTAGATATTTTTGGTTTGTGGACCATTTTTCAAGCCAGCATTATGAAGTATTAAATATCTCTGTACATGGTCTTAAATAACAGGTTTTCTTAAACATGGGACTTTCCTGGTAGACTTAATGCAAATTGTGGGGTAGGTAAATTTAAGCTTACATACAGTCACATGACCTGGGAGGCAGGGTTTGTGTCTAGCTAGCTGGTGTTAGTTAGCTAGCTAGCTATGCTAGTCATATCTGATAAAGCAGCCTGGATCGTTTTGACAAAATTTAACAGTAGCACATCTTTGGTAAACATTTATAGTATTATCTTCTCTCAATTATGCTAGCAATACACTTGCACCTTAAGGATATTAGCTTCTCTTAACAATGCTAGCATTACAGTTGCAACTTAAATTTCAGCTAGACCGCTAAACAAATTCCTTTCCTTAAATCCTGTGTGCTTTATTATTTATTTTTATTAGCGTTCAGTCTGATCACTGATGAACTGTGGTATACAAGTCTAGCATAACTAGCATGTGTAAATGCTAGGTGATCATGTATTGTACTAGCTATAGAGTTGTATCACAGCTTTGTACTACTCACTGTGAACTGTATTATTTCAGTTTTGGAAGCGTTTAAAACCATATTTAGCTAGCTAGCAGTAAAGCTCCCAGCATGACCTCTGACCTGCGATGGGACATTCTTAGGAGGCTCGATGCGGATCGTGGGGTCCCATTCTCCTGGAGGGAGAACAGTCACCTGGTCTAAAAACTCATCAATGCCAGAGAGGAGATCAGCTCTGTCCCGGGCTTTATACGCCACGTCATGGAATATCTGGAATGCAGGAACATAGAGACAAAAATGAGCGATTACTGCCCAACAGCCACAGTCCGTGTCCAGCAAGTCTGGAATATAAAACAGTTTCTGATCATCTCACTCCAATACAAATCTGAGCTTTGTGTTTCCTGAAAGCATTGTTTCACAATGATTTTTGTTAAATGGTAGAGCGAGCATCACATTAAGCACTCTCTCAGGTAGTATGATCACTTATGATGCTTTCGGAAAACTAGACCCTAAGCTATAACTGTAAGTTACAATCTAAACCGGGGTGCAACAGATACAGCCTGTAGGATGATGACTTTAATATGGGGGAAAAACTCTGTGCAGTTCCTATTTTGTTTACAAGTTGCCCTCTTCTGGCTTTTGCTGACCCACAGATGCAGTTACCAATTTATCCACTAGAGGTCTTGGCATTATTTGGCACTGTTTCCAGTTTCAGTAGTGCATAAAGTTAATGTACACTGACAATTAACATCCACTTTAATAGGAACACCTGTACATGTGCACATTCATGGAGTTATCCATTCAGCCAATCATGTGGCAGGAGCGCAGTGCATAAAATCAGAGAGCTTCAGTTAATGTTCAAATTAAACATCAGAATGAAGAAAAAGTGTGATCTCTGTGACTTCATTTTATGGATGTAGTTACCAGATGGGCTGGTTGAGTATTTCAGAAACTGCTGCTCTCCTGGGATTTTCACACACAACAGTCTCTAGAGTTTGCACAGAATGGTGCGAAAAACAAAAAACACTGAGTGAGCAACAGTTCTGTTGGTGGAAAAGCCTTGTTGATTAGAGAGGTCAGAGGAAAATGGCCAGAATGTTTTGAGCTGCCGAGAAGGATATAGTAACTCAGATCATCACTTTTTATAACCGTGGTGAGCAGAAAAGCATCTCAGCATCCACAAAACATCAAACCATGAGATGGATGTGCTACAACACCAGAAGACTACACTGGTTTCCACTCCTGTTAGCCAAGAACAAGAATCTGAGGCTATCATGGACACAGACTCACCCAAACTGGACAGTTGAAGATGAGAAAAAATATCACCTGGTCTTTTTCCAGTCTTTAGGTTTCCGTAAACAGCTGTATAACCAAAATTTGTTGTGTGCCATTACACAAAGATTGCAGTCTCGTCATGGTTAAACCAAGCGAATTTTTAAAAAATGGTGTTTTTGTAATGTCAATACATAGAGGTAATCATTCAAAAAATAACAGAAAAATTAAAAATTGTCAAGCAACCAACTTTACAATTATTGGACCACTTGAGATGGACTGACCCAACTGCCTGTATGAGCAGGTGTACAGGTGTACCTAATAAAGTAGACGGTGAGTGTACATGCTAGCAATGAGTAACAAATTGACGTAAAGTACACAGAAATCACACCACCTCTGCCTTTTGTCATAAAGAACGGGGATGAACATTTCACTAAAATGCTGTTTTACTGCAACCTTTCAGTTGTAAGTTTCAAAAACAGTGCATTAGACAAGCAAGGACACTCTCTTTTTTACACCCCTTAAATTATTTTATGATAGTTCCCAAATGTGGAATTATCCATGGATGATTAATATAACACGTATACAGCACAGTTCTTTATTTAGGGCTCAATTAACATTGGTTTGCACAGTAATGGCTCTAAAATGAGGTTCAGAAAAAGTCAGGAAAGTCATCTTCACAATTCCTCCATAATTAAATGACCCAGATGTCAAATGAATGCCTCCTACAGTTTGTTTAATCACATTCCCTTGGCTACCAGGTACAATAATCAGAAACAGGATTAACCAATCAGGATCATGCATTTTTCCCGTTTCTGTTTGAAAGCTACAAGCCAGCTCTGATGTGTAGAAAAAGGAGTGTAGGTCTAGTTTTACAGGGGAAGATGAATAATTGAATAATTTTCAGGCGAACTGTTTAAAGGAGTTTTATTTCTTACACCTACAAATGTTATTAATATGGCAAGAGTAGTTGATATATTAAATAATTAAATGACAAATTCTGAATACCATCTCTGCTTCTACTACTGCCTGGTATCCAGCCAAAATGCATCACACTTATAAACACATGTACCAAAGGTTGTAGTTTCCTTTCAGGCCAGTTTCCTTTCTGATTTGTGCCAGACCCCAAACTTGTAAATCAATATCATATCACAGACTTCTGGACTGGTTTTCTGAGGTTAATTTGTTTTTCCTTCCATCCGTAATTTACACGTGTACAACATCTGGCAAAAATCCATCTGTCACCTCCTGAAGTGACATTTTAAATGCATTGTCGTCTTGGCTACATTTATACCTGCACTTGCGCTGTGATTTGTATTTGGACGTAATGTTGACACTCAGAAATGGAATTTTAAAAATATGCACACCCTAACACTCAATCAGAGTTGATATGTTTATTGTGCATATCTGTGTAGCTGTTATGTTATTATTGGAACATTGATTTAATTTCAGCAAGTCCTTGAGGATGATCACAGGAATCCATGCTCCTTTAATCTACTCTGTGTAACTAAGTTATGGTCCATTAGGGAACGTTTTACCTCATCTGTCATTAGAGTGGCCATGGAGCGTCCGATCTCGTGGTACTGAGGACCTTTTCCATATGGCCCTAGTAATAGAAACAGGAACCTGGCCCACACACAAACCCACACACAGACACAAGATCTCATAAGAATGGTTATACTGGGTAGTAAATAATATTAAAGTAAGTAAACAGTGTATGCTAAAGACACATTATACCACAGAACTGCTGAATGCTCAGTTCTAATTGGTCAGAAGGTGTTGTTTAATTTTCTGTAACAGCAAATCAGAGCATTTCATTGCTGCACCCGTTCCTAAACTTTATTGTTTCTATAGTAACACCTCATTCGCCATGAATTTATAATACTTTAATATCATTGATATAATTTAACATTTATGGAAGGCGTCTCCATTGTCAGTGCTTTGTAAAAGTCAGGAAGTTTTCCATGACAAGAAAGTATTCTGAACAGAGAACTTTATACTTCCTGGTTTCTCGGTAACATGACAAGTTGCAATTTCGCTTTCCCTTATTATTAACTTCATGAGTGAGATAAAAGTGAGGGAATGACTGTTTGCTTACGTTCCAACAAGAGTAAATGTAACTATAAAAGGATAAAAAGTATAAGGTTAAGGTTTAGAATGAAAACAAAATGAATAGTTGTTGTGGTATAGGAGATATAAAACACTGCTGATATAGGAAAGTAATCAACGTCGTGGTGGTAACAGTAACTCCACTTCATGCCAGGCCGCATCACACCACCCAGTCACGGATTATTTTCCTGTCACAGCACAGAGCGTTTTATTCCGTACTTAGCTAACACATCTACATAATCATTTTCTAAATAATGCATAGTGCAATCAAGCTCGGATGACGTTAATGTGTGTTGTAAATCTATTTAGTGAATTATACTACCTTCCATCTCTCATATTACTGTTTACTCATATTACATATTACAGATTACCTGGTTGGCACAGGCACTTCCGTGAGTCCCGTGAGCAGCACAGCAGGCGAGAGACGAACAAAGGCTATGATCGGTTTCTCCAGGAAATCCACTTCACCTACCAGCACGTTCGAGGCCTCCGCCCCTGGAGGAATCTTCTTCATGAAGTTCATGTCCACCTGAGAGAAGGAAATGTGAGAGAGGAAGAGACGATGCTTCTTATTTCTTAATGTTAGGGAACACGAACAGGAGGAATCAACACCATATGCATGTCAATTACTACTGTATCACCTGTCAGTGAAACACAAAAACCACAAAACTGATGATTGATGACCATCAGTTAAAAAGTTCACATGCATACATGCTTAAATGTTAACGTTTTATCATATATTGTACATGTTTAGCATATCTTTATCACATACAACACACAGATTCTCCTCATCACTCGAGTTCTCATATGGACAAATACAGCATACAGTATGTCAGACACATTATAATCTCTTATCCCTGATTTTTATTTGTATCAATTGTTTCTTATTTATATAACATAATTCATTTTGTCCTTATCATATACTGGATTATTTTGTCAGTCCAACTTTATATGAAGAGTCTCAAATAACTGTGTAGTTACACTATAAACTATAAATTACACAAACAACTGTAATGTCGTTACTAAGGATATTTTTTTTACTGTACATCTTAATGCATTTATAAATCACACAGGAGCTGTGCAATCATAAAGCGTAACTTTTCATAAAAAATACACTGATATATTTGTAGGAAATGGGTGATATGGTGATATAAAATTGATATCAGGATAAATTATGTGACAATACACTTTTCTGATTATTGAGGATATTGTGATGTATTTTTATGATTTTTTTTTAATAATTAAAAATTGACTGGAAGCAGCTGATATGATGTTAAAATGTTATATTTTAAAATTGTAAAATGTTGAAATCTTTCTGATTTTTTACTTTTTTTCCATTTCAGTGTTAAATATTTTTTTAAAAGTTAGTAAAAAAAAATTAACTAAAATTACATGTTTTAAAAATAAGTATTAATTGTAACATTCAATGTTAAAATTGCACTTTTGAAACTGTAAAATGTTAGATTTTAGATAAAATATTAGATAAATTTTTTTCCTCCTCTTCAGTGTTTTTAGTTTATTTTTAGTTTTTAGTTTAGTTTTTTTTTTTTTTACACGAATGAAAACAGTTTCTTTTAAAATGTAAAAACATCAAATACAATATTGTCAAAATCAAGGTGCACTAAGAAAAGAAAAAAACAATCTGACAAATGCACACGTACTTAAATAAACATCCAGCGTAGTTACACCATAATTAATATAGTTATATAATAAACAGTAATTAAATACATTTAATATAAAATGGGACCTGCGTATCCTTCATCTGACAGCGACCGCTCTCATTGTTCCTTAATTTCCCAATGTGCATTTACAGATGACAGACTTCGCTTGATTAAAGGACGGAGAATCAAGGAGTCAAGGAGACATCAATTACTGTGAATCACTCAGAGAATTTTGAAACCCTTCAGGACCAAAATACAGAGCAGTCTAAATGAGAGCTTTTCCACAAGAGTGCCTTTTTCCTATTTTTCAGCAAAATGCAAAGTCTATGAAGGTTGTTCTGCATGTTTTTGGCTACTGGGTTTAGACTCACCAGCTGCAGTGCCTTATCAGATTTAAAGAGTGAGTCTACACTAGTCTACACTTTCACTTACTTTTACTTAAGTGAAATATAGATAACGTGTAAAAAAAAAAAAAAAAAAACTTCATTAAAAAATGAAGTACTCCAGTGAAAGTACAAAGTTGTTACTTTCAAATATAATCAAGTATTAAAAAGTAAAATTAATGGAATTAAACTAATGTTAAATTAATTCCATGTGAAAAGTAACTTTTTTTTACTTAGTGAATACTTACCAGTTTTGTTTTAAATCAGTGTCTAGCAGACAGTTATTGGTTGGATTGGTTGGATGAGAGAATTTGTACATGCTTTGAAGGTCTAAATAAAAAAAGGAGTAAGGAGTAAAAAAATTCGTGGAAATGTAATTAAGTAAGATTCAATGTCAATAATACTCAAGTAAAGTATAAATATATCAAAATAATAAAGTATAGTACAGTAAATTACTGAAGTATTCTCCACCCCTGACTTTCAGACATGAATGATGAGTTGGTGAAATTGCCTGAATAACACTTTATAGTGAATAATAATAATGTGTGGTTTTGGACGTTCCGGACTTTTGTGGATCCGTGAACAGAGGACATGAATAAGTTAAGCAGCGTTTACATGGTGGAAAATTCCAGTGAATACACACAGTGTGGTCTTGTCTGAGACAATAAACAGTATCCAAGAGCGAGACATAAAACAAATCCTGGGCAAAAATGCGTGTACATTCAAACACTGGATATTTTTTTATATCTTGCTGGAGAACAACTGTCCCCACAAGGATAGGAATATCTGACAGTCAGAAATCTTTGTCCCTGGTGGTCTAGCAGCTAAGGATCCCGCACTCTCAATGCTGTGGCCCGGGTTTGATTCCTGGGCAGGGGACCAACCCAGCCACTGGGAGTGTACTCTCAGTGCTGGTCCCAAGCCCGGATAACATGGGAGGGTTGCATCTGGTGTAAAACCTGTGCCAAATCAAAACATGCGGACCACCAATCCACTGTCGCGACCCCTAACAGGAACAGCCAGAAAAAAACAACAGGAATATTCGGCTGGTCCCCACAAGAAAAACTATATAATTAGCTGCCTTAATTATTTTTTCAATTCAAAGTCCTGACAAGGATAATAAGACAATCATGTGGTGTATTAAATAAGTCTGGTTTTATGTTTAAATGGAGTGTCACCACGTAATTGGTGCCCATCCTGTGATATCCAGAAGCTAAAACTTTGTGAACCGTTATCATTCCTGATGTTGACATTTCTCTATAAGGCAGAAGTCATGGAAGTTTTTTCAGTGGTTAATGCTAACTGTAATTACAGCGTTATTTTAGTCATACGGAGTCTTTTCTTGGTATTTTACCAACACATCTGAGGGAAATGTAAATGTTCCTGGTGATTTTGTTTCATTTCTACTGTCACTCTGCTGTCACCTTTACACTACACATATAAAAGACTTAAAGGCTATATGCTAGCTAGTTAAATCGTCTTAGTCGTTAGCCCATTAGCTAGCTTGATCTTGTTGTCCCAACTTGTTGTCACAACTTTAACCACTTGATTGGTGAGCAGATCATATATTGTGTTTGCATTCCTATGTTGTGTGTGTGTGTGTGTGTGTGTGTGTGTGGTGTGTGTTACCTTGCTAAGATCTACAGTGCTGCCATCTTTGCTGTTGCCTGACTTGGCTGATCTGTTTTCACTCAACCTTCCTGCATCCACTGAGCCAGAGAGAGAAGAAGACAATGCCAACGTACCTGAGAGAGAGAATGCACAAGCGTGATAAACAGAAGGAGAAAAGTTGCTTCTCAGAATGGCAAAAACAAGCACGAGCAGATGTTCAGCACCACATGATCTTTCTCCAGGTGGCCACATTTTTGATTTTCTCCCAAATTACTATTATGAAATATTCATGTACTAGCTGAGTCACGAGTAACACAGAATAAACTCGATACTGCTGCTGTCTCAGTATGACAATATTCACTTAGCCAGAATAGCATAATGATAAAAGTGTTTTTAAACCCAGACAGCACGTGCCCTTGGCTCCCGGCCATGGATGGCTGTGTCATTTGGTTGATAGTTGCGATTTCCCGACAATAGTCCGAATGTTGTTTTTCTGTTGCATTGGATTTTTTAAGCTACTGCACTCTCAAGAAAGGTACTTCAAATAATATCCCTGCTGAAAAACCCAGCTTGGTCTGACCAGCGGCCAAAGCAAAGGCTGAGCTGGCCAAATTGGTAGACCATCTTTGCCAGCTACGATACCAGAGCAGTAAGACGATTAGTAAATCTTATTCTCAAAACATGTAATGCTTAGTCAAGTAATAAGGAAGCTGAAAAAAACCTTATGATGCAGACTATTAAAACAGCTACATACTGTTTACAAACCAAAAAAAAGTCTACAAAGAATGAATAAATTAAAAACCAAAGACAAAAATCTGTTTAAATTCTCATCACATTCTCTTACTAATGTCACCTCAGCTCATTTGTGGATGACCACAGAAGCAGATCTCACCAGAGGTTCTATGGTACACTGGTACTTCACATGAATTACAGTTTGTCCTTGATTTAATCTACTCTTCGGACTCGTTCATGCTGGACTCATGCTGGAAAAGGGTGTCGTGGTGTACATGGGCACCTGAGCAGGTTGGCATTCCTCAGTCAGCAATGCAGTACTAGGGACAGACTATCCAAAGCAGAACACATGCCAGAGATGCCAACACGCCTTTATCCAGAGATTAACTGAAGAATGCATACTAACTAAACACACATACCACACAATCATCACAAACTCACCATCCCTCACAAACACCGTTTTGCTGGTAAACACATATACACACGTGTATATACAGTACATGTACTTTTCTAATATATACTAATTAACATGTAGAGCCTGAGAAAGTGCTTCTTATGCAGAATAGTCTAAAAAATTGAGGACAGACTGAATGCCCACTGAGGTGTACAGGTTTGTCTTAAACACTCCTGGGAGCACAGGCACTGAGGAAAGCTGAGTAGGGCATAAATAAAGTATAACAGTGGGAAACTGTCCGTGTAGTCTTAAAATAATGTCGATGGGAAAGTTTACTGCATAACCAAAAAAACATAACAAGGCATGTGGGCACACATACACACACACACACACACACACACACACACACACACAGGGTAGAGAATGGGTCTTATTTTCCCAGATTGTTAGAGCTGAAGTTCTTTTGCAAATTGAAATGTTTATGGAGCCTTTACACACACATTCATCAACACAGAGATTAATGACAATGGCACGATGCCAGGAGAAATCATATAAAGCAATGGATGGATGGATGGATGGATAAATAAATAAAGAAAGAAAGTAGAGCATGCATAAACTTTGGGACATAAAACAAGTCCAAAGATATGATAATATGACAAATGAACATGGAGACCAATTGGTGATTGGTGCTCAAAAGGGAGGAATAGAAAGGTGAGAATGATATGAAGGAAAAGAGTGTCTGATGAAAATATGGAGGGATGAGTAACTGCGTCTGTTCATGCCATCACTCACACAAATACTTGTCTTCACCAGCTCTGAGATCCAGAAAGTCTTCCTCCGACTCTTCCTCCTCCTCTGGTGGAGACACCACAACCTCAGGGATTTCCAGATGGACTTGTGGGGCTCCGTCAGTCGAGTCAAAGTGTCGAGAAGATGGTGGGGTGCTCTGTGGGGTGGGGACAGGGCTGGGGGTGGTACCATGGCTGGGGCCAGGGAGGAGGTGGTTCAGGAGCATGGAGACTCGCGAGTCGCTCCTCTGGGACAGGTTGGAAATGGAGCCGCCCAGTTTCAGAAGAGAGTTACGAGATGTGGACAAACCCTCACCTAGCAAGAGGAGAGAGGACGGAGAGGAAAGGGGGAATGGTTTAATAGGAAAGGGGCATTCTGGTAAGTCATAAGGGATGCAGAGGCATGCAGTAAGGATATGAGGACGTGTTCAAGTACTTGTCTGGTTATGAGAAACAGGAAGGGGATAAAAAAGAAAGCAGAACTGAAAGAGATCCAGAATGTCTCTTCTGGGGATGGAAAATATGCCATGCAGGGAAAGGGACAGAAAATTGCCCCCCAAAATTCCCATGATATAATATACATGCTAATCGCACAATGCATCATGGGTAAAATGCAGAATCAACACTGGCTGTGCAGGAGAATACAGTAATTAACATATAAGTGTTAATGTTTCTAAAAATCACCAAGTGTCCATTACTGATATTAGTAGAAAATTCTACATTAAAGCACACCATGCAATCATAATAAGCATAGTGCGACTGAAATTATTGAACCATACACTGTAGAGAGAATGTCCAAGTTTCAGAATCAAGTCCTTTCTCAAGACGAACATCATGCTCCAATCAACTGGCAAGACGTTTAGTGCAAGCAAAGAGCAGATACGAGCGTAGAGCAGCCCTATCCGCACCGAGCACCACCGAGTACTCACTGTTTAAAGCCTGAGTGATACTGCTAATTTACTGCGAATAATCACAGTCTACTCCAAGGCAGCCCAGTTTATCCTTGCTAATGGTCACGCAAAAAAAAGATGGCATGGGTAAAACATATCAATTAAATAATGCTGTAGGGGATGTGTGTAATGCAATGGGTGACTGCAAGAGTCATGGAAGCACCGAACAGGAAGAATTGCATATTTAATCAATAGTGTTTATAGGGCTGGGTGATAAAATGACATGACTCCATTGTTTCTCACTGTAACAGGCTGTATCAAATGATTTATATCATATGATTTATTTTTTTGTGAAGTGTAACTGATTTTTAAATGTGACAGTACTGTTCTGCAGGCACATAGATAACAAACCTAAATGCCAAAATGTATAGAGGATATAAATGTTTCGTAATAGGATAAAGGTGATCAGTCAGAAGAACTTCGTATAGATTTGCAGTGATGTTTCCCTTCAAGGGGACAAGTGGAGTCAAACAAATAAATGCCCCCAAAACATAACATAACAGACCCACTGGGTTTTCCTTTAATTTGTCACCACTCTGTATATTGTGTATTGTGTAAATGGCTTCATTATTGTAATAGGATACATTTCCAATATTGCCAACCCCTCAAATCAAATATATAACCCATTTTCATATGTGGTCCTTGATTGGATACAGTACATACCCAGTATGTAGCAAGAACAAGAACTATCAGATTGGAATTCATGTATTTTTTTTTTCTTTAATCATGCTTCAATGCACAGATTACAGATGGTGCTTCTCCAGCAGTCACGAATCTCTCAGAACAGAAATACATTTCCGTGTGCAGTGTTTCTGTTTCAGTCCTGTCTTGGCCCCTGCCCTGTTATTGGTTTGTTACCCTATTGTGTACACCTGTTCTATGCTTAGTCGTTGAATACTTTGTCTATTTTTGTGTACACTTGTTCTGTGTTTAGACCTTGAATACTTTGTCTATTTTTGTGTACACCTGTTCTGTGTTTAGACCTTGAATACTTTGTCTATTTATAAATTTCTGTTTGTCTCAGCAGGGTATAAATAGACACAATGTCAGAATAGTGGATTTCTGACAATGTTTCATGTTAAAATGTTAATAAAAACATACTCTGAGTTTCCTCACTTGCTTCCTGCCTTCACTCACTGCATTTTACACTAATCATTATACTCGATATACTTATATAGTAAATGAACAGACCAGCAGCATGCTGTTCACAGCAAGTTCTCATTCTTTGAAATAAAGGTGCGTGTCTGTCCTGTGTGATTGTCTACACCTGACCCTGGGTTCCTGGGCTTCAGTAAAGCCTACAAACATCTAGTGGTAACAAAAAAGTGCCAGAAGTCACAGCATTTAAGGCATCTAGTTACATGAAGTGTGATCCGACTGTTTGAGTCACATTGCCACATATGGAGTGTGTATCAGATGTCAGTACCACATATAAATATATATAAATGGATATTCAGTATTATTTTTGGTATTGACACATGAATCATGAGGAATTTTGAGACATTTTTTATGCAGTATGTAAGCTACCTGTATGAAGTTTGAATGTTCTCTGACTCAGTTGTTGTTGAATACATTACAGATGATGGAGCACAGCTAAGTGTGTAGAGTGTGGAGGGGTGCGGAGAAAGCCCTCACCACTGCGCTCCAATAACAGCGGCTCGGAGTGTTTCTTGCCTATATCAGCGAGCGAGCGCACGGCCAGCGGGAAGCGGTTACTTAGCTTCCTCTCATTCTGGTGGTGATGCCGTTTCAGCACGGCCTCTCGCACCTTCGGCCTTAACGAGTCATCCAGCTGCCCCGACGCTACCATGCTGTCTATCACCATGTCTGAACACAGGGAGAGTGAAACTTGAGAGACTCAAATTCACTGAGTACATTTTTTACAGTGAGAAAACCAGCACACACACATGTACCTGCAATGTCCTCGATGGAGTCAGCCTTCATGTCGAGCAGCACAGTGCCATTGAGGATGCAGCTGCGCAGCTCGAACAGACTGTGTAGAGACAGTGTGGCTACATAAGGTTTACTCCACCTCTCTCCGCCATCCTCCACATCCTCCTCAAACTTCAGCCATCTACAGAGTAGACAAACAGAGAGACAGAAAGAGATAAAAGAGCCCTAGGTGAAATCTTGACAATACATAATTGTCTCCTAATACTTAAAAAGATGCAGCAAACCGTACATTTGTAATGAAGAAGTATTTAACAAAATGCAGGTTCTCTATAGGGTCCTAAAATGATTTAATATTCTACAGATATTGTCATGAATATAAAATAGTAGATCTAACACACAACCTAATGTATTCATATATACACTCACCAGCCACTTTAATATGAAGTGGCACCATTACACCTGCTCATTCATGCAATGATCCAATTAGCCAATCATGTGGCAGCATGAATTTACAAAAAAAATGGTGTGAAAAACAAAAAACATCCAGTGAGCAAATGAAAATGCCTTGTTGATGAGAGAGGTCAGAGGAAAATGCCCAGACTGGTTGGTGATGATAGGAGAGGAAGGCTATAGTAACTGAAATAGCCACTCTTTACAACCATGGTGAGAAGAAAAGCATTTCAAATACATCAAACCTTGAGGCAGATAGGCTACAACAGCAGAAGATCACATCAGGTTCCATTCCTGTCAGCCAATAACAGGAATCTGAGGCTAAAATGGGCACAGTGTTACAAAAGCTGGGAAGCTGAAGCTTGGAGAAAGACCAGGTCTTGTTTTCCCTTCTTCTTCAAAGCACCATGTCCAGACCTTAGGTAACTGTTTGTACAGTCTCAAATGGACAGACCTGCTGTGTTCATGTGTTGCTGTTCCTTTCAAGGGTAATTTTCCACACACTGCACTTTTTTCAGCCTTAGTTCAAATTGGGAGAGTGTGTGTGTATGTGTGTGTGTGACAGCCTAAATGATGATAAAAGCATAAAAGCCTCTTTCAACCATCCCATTCAGACACAGGTAATACACACACACACGCACACACGCTCACACACACACACACCTTAATTCAGGCTCTCAGATCGGCATTGTCACAATGAAAGCTTCAGAACATAAAGCTGTCCAGTAAGCAGTCCCTGTTGTGTCCGGGAAGACAGACCCGTGTAGAAGATAGACCAGGTTTACGATCCACCATTTTAACCATCTGTGAAATCTCCAACATGCCGTATTCAAACTAACACATGAGAAAAAGTCTTTCTGGGGCTCACAAGTGGTTCAACTGCGCAAGAGTGTCTTAGCTTTCTCACTTATTTTAGAAATCTGATAAGGAATGAGGGAAAAGTGGGAAACAGGGATGAGGGAAAAGTGACAAATCATTGAAATAAACAGTCTCCTAAGTAGCACTAAAAATTTAGTACGAAGCCTAGTACGGATGATGAAGTGTTTAATAAATTAATTTCAGCAATATTTGACTGATACTGTAAATGAAAATAAAATGATATAGGAAAATAATAATAATAAAATGAGAAAGAAGGTGATTCTGATATCATACATACAAAAAAAAAAATCTCAAAAATGTAAAAATCTAACCGAGGTAATAGGAATACGTAAAAGTGAATCAACAAATGTTTATTATGAAATGTTTAGCAATAATTAATGTTGTGTAATATCTTCAAATGAGTTACTTCCTATTATAAGTTACACCACAAAACCGCCCAACACATCATTGGTGCCCAACTCCCAGCCACTGAACATGTTCACCACAGTAGATGTCTGCGTAGAGCACGCAACATCATCAGGCACTCCTCCCATCCCAGTCCCAAACTTTTCACCCTCCTTCCATCCAGGAGGAGACACAGGAACATTCGCACCTGAACCAGCAGGCTCAGGGCCAGCTTCTTCCCCACAACCATTACCCTGTTGAATTCTACACTACACCGTAAGGTTACTGATGCTTTACTGCCTGTAATCATCCTGCAGCTCTATTCTACACTCTATATCCTGTATTATCTCTATGTAATTGTAGGTATATAGTACATACCCAAGGTTTATATATCTTTATATTATCTGTATATACAATGTATATTATCCTTGGATAATCTGGATACTGTTGTCTACACAATGTACATATCTCCTACATACAGTATATCTATGACTATACTTTCATATATATATATTTTTTAATACTTATTAGAGTTTTTCTAATATAACATAGTGTATGTACCATTCATACTCTTATACACAGTAGCTACTGCACATATTCACTGCCCATAGCCTTGTTATTTATTTAATATATTTATGTAATATACATATATATGTACAGTCAGATCCGGAAGTATTTGGACAATGGCGGATTTTTTGCGATTTTGCCTTTATACACCACCACAATGGATTTGAAATAAAACAATCAAAATGTGATCGAAGTGTAGACTTTCAGCTTTATTTTAAGAGGTTCCACAAAAAGATGGCATTTACCATTTAGGAATTACGGCCATTTTCAACAAAGTACCGCCATTTTCAGGGGCTCGAAGGTATTTGGACAAAGTGACATAATTGTAAATATAACCATAATTTTAATACTTGGATGAAAATCCTTTGCAGTCAATGACTGCCTGAAGACATCACCAAATTCTGAGTTTCCTCCCTGGAGATGCTTTACCAGGCCTACACTGCAGACACCTTCAGTTGCTGCTTGTTTGTGGGCCTTCACTCTTGTCTTCAGTAAGTGAAAAGCATGCTCTTTTGGGTTGAGATCAGGCGACTGACTTGGCCATTGAAGAATATTCCATTTCTTTGCCTTCAAAAATTCTTGAGTTGCTTTCGCAGTATGTTTAGGGTCATTATCCACCTGCACTGTGAAGCAGCGTCCTATCAGTTTTGTAGAATTTGGCTGAATGTGAGCAGAGAGTATCACCCTATACAGCTCAGAATTCATCTTGCTACTTCTGTCAGCAGTCACATCATCAGTAAACACCAGTGAGCCCGTTCCACTGGCTGCCATACATGCCCATGCCATAACACTGCCTCCACCATGTATGACACATGATATGATATACTTTGGATCATGAACTGTTCCTTTCTTTCGCCATACTTTTCTCTTCCCATCATTCTGGTACAAGTTAATCTTGGTTTCATCAGTCCAAAAATCTTATTCCAGAACATGGGAGGCTTTTTTAGATGTTTTCTGGCAAAGTCTAATCTGGCTTTCCTGTTCTTGAATGTTACCAGTGGTTTGCACCCAACTGTTGATTTGGCCACACCTAAGGTTTTTGCTATATCTCTTATAGATTTATGTCATTTTTTCAGCCTAATGATGGCCTCCCTCACTTGCATTGAGATCTTCTTGGACTTTATATTGGTAGCTCCAGTCAAACAGCTGCTAAATGCCAAATCAATACCTGATATCAACTCCAGACCTTTTATCTGCTTTATTTGTCTTGAAGTAACGAGGAAATGGACTGCACATGGTCAGTTAACTTCTCGTGAGTCAATTGTCCAAATACCTTTGAGCCCCTGAAAATGGAGGTACTTTGTTGAAAATGGCTGTAATTCCTAAATGGTAAATACCATATTTTTGTGGAACCTCTTAAAATAAAGCTGAAACTCTACACTTCGATCACATCTTGATTGTTTTATTTTAAATCCATTGTGGTGGTATATAAAGGCAAAATCACAAAAACTCACTGTCACTGTCCAAAAACACATCAGATCTCAATGGGGAAAAATAGCATGCTGGATATCTATACAGATATGGACTGGGTAATGTGTTAGGAATGAAAGGATGCCACGTCGTTTGATGGAAATGAAAATTATCAACCTAATTAAACTATCTAACCTAAATTAAATTATCAGCCTGAATTAAAAGACACCCCAAAAATCAAAGTGAAAAAATGATGCAGCAGGCTAGTCCATTTTCCTGAAATTTCATTGCAGCAACTCAAATTGGTACTCGGTAGTTTGTATGGCCCCCACGTGCTTGTATGCATGCCTGACAACGTCAGGGCATGTTCCTAATGAGATGACGGATGGTGTCCTGGGGTATTTCCTCCCTGATCTGGACCAGGGCATCACTGAGCTCCTGGACAGTCTGAGGTGCAACCTGGTGGCGTCGGATGGACCGAAGCATAATGTCCCAGAGGTGTTCTATTGGATTTAGGTCAGGCGAGCGTGGGGGCCATTCAATGGTATCAGTTCCTTCATCCTCCAGAAACTGCCTGCATACTCTTGCCACATCTCTCCGGGCATTGTCGTGCACCAGGAGGAACCCAGGACCCACTGCACCAGCGTATGGTCTGACAATGGGTCCAAGGATTTCATCCTGATACTTAATGGCAGTCAGGGTGCCATTGTCTAGCCTGTAGAGGTCTGTGTGTCCCTCCATGGATATGCCTCCCCAGACCATCACTGACCCACCACCAAATCGGTCATGCTGAACGATGTTACAGGCAGCATAATGTTCTCCACGTCTTCTCCAGACCCTTTCATGTCTGTCACATGTGCTCAGGGTGAACCTGCTCTCATCTGTGAAAAGCACAGGGCGCCAGTGGCAGACCTGCCAATGCTGGTGTTCAATGGCAAATGCCAATCGTGCTCCACGGTGCCGGGCAGTGAGCACAGGGCCCACTAGAGGACGTCGGGCCCTCAGGCCACCCTCTTGAAGTCTGTTTCTGATTGTTTGGTCAGAGACATTCACACCAGTGGCCTGCTGGAGGTCATTTTGTAGGGCTCTGGCAGTGCTCATCCTGTTCCTCCTTGCACAAAAGAGCAGATACCGGTCCTGCTGATGGGTTAAGGACCTTCTACAGCCCTGTCCAGCTCTCCTAGAGTAACTGCCTGTCTCCTGGAATCCCCTCCATGCTCTTGAGACTGTGCTGGGAGACACCTTCTGGCAGTGGCACGTATTGATGTGCCATCCTGGAGGAGTTGGACTGCCTGTGCAACCTCTGTAGGGTCCAGGTATCACCTCATGCTACCAGTAGTGACACTGACCCTAGCCAAATGCAAAACTAGTGAAAAACAGTCAGAAAAGATGAGTAAGGAAAAAAATCTCAGTGGCCTCCACCTGTCAACCATTCCTGTTTTGGGGGTCGTCTCATTGTTGCCCATCTAGTGCACCTGTTGTTAATTTCATTAACACCAAAGCAGCTGAAACTGATTAACACCCCCCTCTGCTTCTTAACTGACCAGGTCAATATCCCAGGAGTTTAACTGACTTGATGCTATATTCTGATTAAAAAGTGTTCCTTTAATTTATATATATATATATATATATATATATATATATATATATATATATATATATATATATATATACTGCTCTGACACTAGAGACTCCTTCCATAAATGCTAAATATACATCTCCTTAATGAAAACTTCACTATATCAACAGCTACACACTTTTTAATAAGCTTTAGTGGAGTGTCTTCCATATAGGCACCTGTGTAAGTTGTTACTATAGTAATGATTACATATTAGACTTATTACTTATATTATTTTATTATTATTACTTCTAAACTGCTGTTATAGAAAATTACCCAACACCTCCTGACCAGTCAGAATTGAGAATTCAGTAGCATTGTGGTATAAAATGTAATTAAACATAAGAAACATAAGAAGATTTTTTTTTTTGACTGGCAGTATACTGTACTGTACATGTTCAACTACCTGATGATGAAACCTTTAGTAACAGGCATGATGGATGATGTGATTGTGATTTAGAATTTGTGTTGGCTTTAGAATACTGTCAATAATAATTAGTCTGAGCCTTTTAAAGAAATAACACACACATACATATACACACCTGGCAGTCTCTCTCCACTCTGTGTTGCCATGTCGAATGGAAAGTTCATCCAGCTCAGTGAAGAGATCATGAGGAATGTGCTCCTCGTCACCGTCCTCAGTACCCAGAATACACTGTACACGCTGAGATGGGGTGTCTATGGGGGAAGACAGAAGAGGAGATGAGAGTGGATGTGTCTCTGTGTGCTTAGGTGTGGATGATGTGTGTGTGTGTGTGTGTGTATATATATATGTGTATGTGTGTGTGTGTCTGTATGTCCATGTGATCTGGGCTCCAGGTGTCCCATTACCAATCAGTCTGACATGTCTCTCACACACATACACATACAGACAACTCACACATTCACACACATCTCACTGGATCAGCTCAAGCCAATTCTGTGAGGGTGAAAGTCAAACTGAAAAACAAGACCCCCGAGAGGAAGAAGAAGAAGGTGGTTTGTAATTGTATTTTTTTCCAAAAAAAAGCTGGAAATCAATTTTTTTTAACTAACAGTATTAATAGTATATATAATATTACCCATGTACATATGTAAATTGCACTATTTGCTTGTGTAACCGATAACTATTTATCCAACAGCAATGTTCAATTCTCGAATCTGATTGGTCAGAAGTTGTTGATTGATTTTTCTATAACAGCAGCTCTGACAGTATTTCTGAGCTGTAAATCAAATCACAAGCTCGTTCTAATACCTTATTGTTTTTATAGTTAACAACATACTCAAGGACTTGTATGGAGGAAAATGTATAATCAATACATTTTAAAAACTGAGAAAAATGTGTAATTGTGTAATTGATGTTAAACTGCTGTTATAAAATGAAAATGAACAAAATGTTGAATTGAACATAATCAAAAACAGAAATAAATCACTCCAAGTTCCAGAGTGAAAACATTATTTTTTATCTGATTAGTAACATTATTTTTCCATTCTAGTATAATTTCACTAAATTATATCCTAAACCTAAACATTTTTGCAATATCCCTAAATTCTTGTCCAGAAGTCGTCACTTTCTGCATGCCTGGCTACAGGAAGATATGACGTTAGATAGATGCTACAGCCAGGTTTTTGAAGATCATGCGACAGCATCATGTGTAAAAAGCATTTTTTCCTACAATTCTGCAACACATCACACTGCAAAGTAGTAGAATGCTCTGACATAATAGCTGGCAAGTACTGTGGCAATCTGCAGCATCATAGTCAAAGAAAACATCCTGCACTTTAACATTAGTACTAAGAGGGTGATTTCATTCATTCAACTGGTTATCCAGTAAACAGGGAGGTGTGGAACGCTGGAGTAGGAATGTAAAAATACTTCACAATGCTTCACAATGAAAAATTCAATTGCGTCTAATCCCTGGTCTAGCTTGTGGTCTAATTATAGTACAGAGACTGCTCTAATTATGCATTTGTTCTTATATTCTTATCTTTGATCCTGTAGATTATGACATTGTAATATACAGATTCAAACACTATATAGGTCATGTTTTAAAATTGATTCAGATCATCTTTGGAGTTCCACAGGGATCTCTTCTGAGAATTGTTTAAGATTATAAACTCAATACAGTATGATTACAAAACCCTGTTAGCAAACTAGTCACAAAGTGCACCACTAAGAACACTGCAAGCTGGGAAAAGTGTCATTTGAAGTCAATATAATCTTATGCTTTACACACTAATGATCTGAAAATGAGACACTTGTAAGATCAAAGGTTCTTTAATCACAAGGAATTGAGTATATGCCCTTAGACAAGACCTACCTTGTGCAAGAGATTCTCTCTCCCCTCCATCCTGCTCAGATTCTCTCTCTTTGGTTCTCCTGCGGTGGTGTCTGTGTCCTCGGTGTCTACGCCTGTGTCTGTTCTCCTTCCCAAGAGGGACATGAACCCCCACATACACAGCCCTGTGACCTTGGATAGAGAGCGCAGACAAGCTTAACGGTATAAGCAGTGATTTAGTCAGATGTTAGATGCCATTTTGAAACTCAAAAGCCAAACAAATAGAGCTTCCCTTTCATGCACTCATTCATTCTTTCGTAACATCTCTATCCTGGACAGAGTTTCAGTAGATCTGGAGATTATACAAGACAAAAGACACCCTGGAAGGGATTTGAGTCCATCACAGACATTTGCACACTCATATCTCTTTCATGTACCGTCAAAACACTTGCATTTAGTGCACAAGGCGGCGCTTTCTGAACTGACAAGCGACATGATTGACGGGAAACTAGAGACACCTCCTTGTCCTGATTGTTTGGATGTTGGTGGTCCATATAATTAATTTTTTTTCTCCTCTGAATCTGGGACACGAAGCAGACCAGAGACTCTCCTCTGAGGCAATATTTCAGCGAAGTTGTCAGAATACAAGGAAAACTTCATCAAGTATTACATAAAGTGTTCTAAATTAAAATACACTGACCCCAACACAAAAACTATATGAAACATCATAATGTCATATTCCAGATGTTCCAGAAACAACTGTGGTAATCTTTGACCTAAATCAATATGGCAGCTGGGCTAAACTGATATTAGGGATAGTAGTTCTGTTCACTATATCTAATTTTCCACTATTAGCACAGGATGGAGTGAAGGAGGGTGCAAATCCCTAATATATCCCATTAAATCTCCTCTTCTTTAAACAGCAAGAACATCCAGATCCTGCTATGTACTCAGGGTCACCTTTCAAGAACAAGGTTGTAAAAGTAGTACAGAACTTTGCATGTTCCCTTCATGCTTCATGACTGTGTTATGTTGCTCTATGGACAAAGCTTGCCATAGCGAGAGTTTTTGAGATCTGACTCCAATCCTGGCATGGTTGTTAGTGCCAGATGGGCTGGTTTGAGTATTTCAGAAACTGCCGATGAGGTAAGAGTCTCTAGAGTTTACACAGAATGGTGCGAAAAACACCAAAATCCAAAAAACATCCAGTGAGCAGCAGTTCTCCTTACTGATAAGAGAGGTCAGAGGAGAATGGCCAGACTGGTTGAAGCTGACAGGAAGGGTATAGTAACTCATATAATCACTCTTTACAACCGTGGTGAGAAGAAAAGCATCTCAGAACACACAGCATGTCAGCCAAAACCAGAAATCTAAGGTTACAATGGGCACAGTGTCACCAAAACAGTTGAAGATTGGAAAAAAAAAACATCACCTGGTCTTTTCCCAAAGGCCAATACAAGTGTAAGACCACTAGGACTCACTTTTATTTATTTTTTTATTTAAATTTTTTTTTTCAGTTCTGTCAGAAGACCAAGTTGAGATAAATGTCTAATACACTCTACACCTGTACACCTATGCCTCAGACTCTTCAACTTTACAATAAAATGATCTTGAATGCTCTTTTATATTCATTTCTTTGTTCATTCTGACCACACTGTGGGGTCTGGCTGAAGGCGAGCTTGTGTTTATCCTCAGTGATGAATTCACAGCAGGTGATATATTTGTTTTCCTTGGCATGCAGCATCTGACAGCAAATTATGAGGCTTCTGGGAATATATTTCCACAGAGCAAATTTTGTCATCATGAATGAATAATCGAATAAGCTGACAGTTTGCATTTTTCATTCATAGGAAATTTCTGACAGGTTCTAAAGATATTTCTTTCTCTTTCACATGGCGCTGAAGGCTTCATAAATCAGAAAGTGTTGTTAGTACAGCGTTTAAAGCTTAGGACAATGGATTGCAGTCATGTTTGTTAATCATTGTCATGTTTGTTAATCAATATATCGATGTATGGATAAATTAATAGATGAATGGACATATCGGATGGGTGGATGGATGGCGGGATGGCGGGATGGGTGGATGGATGGGTGAGTGGATGACAGTTTTTGTCTAGTGGGTTTTGGGTAGTACAAAGCATTAAATACATGACCAAAAGCACTGTGTCCAGCCAGAGAGAGAGAGAGAGACATGTAAGGATGGATTACTAGAGAGTAGGGTGCACAATATATCGAAATTTTCCAAATATTGCAAATGTAAATATCGTGATATGCATATTGCAAGGGCTTGCGATAACTGAATGATTTTAATACTTCAAATATTTAGAAAAAGTCAAAGTTTTAGGGCAACGCAGATCGCAAAGAATGCTTTCTTTTCCTCAGAAAACAAGACACATGTATGTCCCTTTCAATTTTTAAATATGTAAATATATATAAATATAATTTAAATTGATTTTACACACTTATAGCACTATTGTACCGCATATCACATTATATAACAAGTTATCGCATCACATTTTTCTTCAATATCCTGCAGCCCTGCTAGATAGTTGAATGTTTGATAGATGAAAGACTATACGGCTGCATGGATGACTGTCTAGCTGGATTGGTGGATGGGTGAATGGGTGACTATATGGATGGATGGATGAATAGATGACTTTAAGGCTGGATGGACAGATGGACGTATGGATGGATGGATGACTATATGGCTGGCTGGCTGGATGGATGATGGATGGATAGATGACTATATGGCTGGATGACTATACAGATGGATGAATGGGTGACTATGTGGCTGGCTGGATGGATGCATGCATGGATGGATGGATGACTATATGGCTGGCTAGCTGGACGGATGGATAGATGGATGGATGATGTACTACATTGTTGGATGAAAGATTATATACACAGATCAATGAATTGATGTACTTACTCTCTAGCTCTTCAGTGTCGAAGTCCGCATGTAATGCTGATCTGGTCTTGCCGTGGTCAACAATAGCCTCTTCACTGTGACTCTATGACACACACACACACACACACACACACACACAAAATAGGCACAAGCTGTGAGAAATGCAATTCTAAATGGCATGTAGCAGGTACACACTGTCTCAGCCTTTTAGACCCAAACTGCAAAATCCATGTTTCAGCAGCTACTGTGGCTTTAACTTCAGCTTTAACTTCACTGTTTGAGACACAAACACATAACTGCACTCAAAGATTCCCTCTCACAGCCATGCTAATATAAACTGATTTGGGATAGGGTGAAGTAATGAAGCAAGCACTCAGAAAGTGTACATAAGCGGTAGAGGACTTTTTCAAATTTTCTGCTTATAGGAAAATACCATCTAACCTGAAACTCATTGCTAACATCACTCACATTTTGCACTCAGCCTAAAATGCAGCCTCGTCAAATGTAAATCATAATTTAACATAAAAATCTGCATCAGCTCTTATTTGATTAAACCTGCAATTAATATTATTATAATAATTAAAATATTGAACATTCAGATTAGTCAGTGAATCTCTCTCTCTCTCTCTCTCTCTCTCTATCACACACACTCAGACCATCTTGTGCCCTTTTAAACAGCCGAATGACATTCTGGATATCAGAAAACCACATGAAGCTCATAATTATGCTTGAATCTAAAAATACAAACCACACAACTCCCACTCACTCACAAACTTCCACTTACACTGACACACACACACACACACACACACACACACTGCTTTTCTCAGTGACAGGATCCAAAACACTGGGTCTAATTATTATGTAAAGCAGCATCACAAATGCCACAACCACCAGGCTCTATCTGTCTGCATCCTGACATTAATTACATCCTATTGCACAATCTCATAGACACAGACACACACACACACAGACACACACCACCACTATCAGATATAATCCTCCAGGATCAGACAGTGGCATCAGTGAGCCGAGTACATCTCTAATAGTCAAACAGGATGCCAGTGGATCAGTGAAGCTCTTACAGTATTTCACCATTAGGTTAAGTTCACGTCTCAATACAGAGTTTACTTTTTTAAAAAAAACATTTAACACTGTGAGCAAGAGAGACTTAACATTTGTGCGTTAAAGTGTGACTCACCCTTTCATTACTCTCGCGCAAAAATGACAAATGCAGCAATCTCATGATTCAAAATGAATGAACTATTCTTTCTCTCAAACTCAACCAGTATCAAAACTCTGTGTATTAATGACAGATCTGGCAACTGTTTAAAGACTTTTTCCATAACAGTTTGCACTTTTACAATATTGCAGACTTGCACCAGGTGCTACAGGTGACTCACAGTTAAACTGATTAACTGATTGATTCACTGATTGAATCACTGTTTCAGTGATTCATTGAAGACCTATCCAGTCCTTAAGGAAAGGAAACATGTTTGGGGTATGCTTTTTGGCAAACATGAAGCTAAACAGACAGACATGGAAAAAGAGTGGTTTGGAGGTAGAGGATTCCACAAAGGCATGGTGGAAGGCAGCAGAGACTAGATACTGTAGTATCCAATAAGATTAGCACTAATATAATTGATCACATTAATGACATCTGCAAGTGCAGCCAGTTGATCTACCTAACTGTAGATCTAACTGTGGAATCAAACAAACCAACAGGTAAGAAGTTGTTGTTGTTGTTCGTCTTTTGGCTGCTCCCGTTAGGGTCGCCACAGCAGGTCTTTGGTCCGCGTATTTGATTTGGCACAGTTTTACGCCAGATACCCTTCCTAACACAACCCTCCCAATTTTATCCAGGCTTGGAATTGGCACTGAGAGCACACAAATACTGTTGTTGTTCCTGTTAGGGGTCACCACCATGGATCATTGGTCTATGTATATTTGATTTGGCACAGTTTTTACGCTGGATGCCCTTCCTGACGCAACCCTCACCAATTTTATCCAGGTTTTGTGATCAGCACTGAGAGCGTACTGTTGCACGCAACCCCAGTGGCTGGGTTCGGTTCCCTGGAGTCGAACCCGGACCGCAGCAATGAGAACGTTGTGGCCTAACCACTAGTCCTCCGGGGACCCTACAAACAAGTAAGAGGTACATTTTTCAAAAACAATTACACATCGCAGTAGTTCAGAAAAAACTCCCAAACTACTTATTTCTCCTTTAGAGTTCAATGATTACCACCTACAGGAAGGAAAGACTTTTTCCACTGAGCAGGAGCCTACAATATTTGATATGATTATAAATAAAAGAATGGCATACCATTGGAAGGAAACTTTCACCAGGTTTTTGACAGACAACTTGACATTCAAAGATATTGACCATGTATTAACGTGTACTGAACATGTCCGTGCTAAACTCACTTACAGTGTAAAATGTAAAGGCAGTACTCTGTCAATAAATGTTTCCTGAACAGTCAATCAAGAAGAAAAAGCAACATGTGGAAAGCAGAATAGAAGCAGGAGCTTGTGGGTAGAGGGAACAGTGAATCTAAGGATGTCTCAGGATGGGAGCAGAAGGTTGTGGATCTCAGAACCAGAGCACAAGCTTGTGGGGCTCAGGATGGGAGGTGGCACTAGTGGATCTCAGGATAGGAGCTGGATCTCATGGGTGTCAGGATGGGAGCAGGAGCTTGTGGATCTCAGGACAGGAGGAGGAGGAGATTGTGGGTCTCAGGAGGAGAGATGGGCATTGTGAGTCTCAGGATGGGAGGTGGTGCTAGTGGGTGTCAGGATGGGAGCAGGACCTTGTGGGTCTCAGGAAGGGAGGTGGAGCTAGTGGATCTCAGGATAGGAGCAGGATCTTGTGGGTGTCAAGATGGGAGCAAGAAATTGTGGGTGGCAGGATAGGAGCCGGAGCTTGTGGGTCTCAGGATGGGAGCAGGAGCTTGTGGGTGTCAGAAGGGGAGCAGGAGCTTGTGGGTGTCAGAAGGGGAGCAGGAGCTTGTGGGTGTCAGGCTGGAAGCAGAAGCTTGTCGGTCTCAGGATGGGAGCGGGAGCTTGTGGGTTTAAGTACGGGACAAGAGACCCAAGCCCCCAAGAACAAGCAGGACCTTGTAGTCCCCAAAATGAAATGAACCGTGTGTGGCCTCAGGACAGGAAATGAAATGTGTGGCCATTATGCAGGGGTAGGATCCAGATAGGAGCAGGAGCTTGGTATGTCATCTCCTATACTGCAGAATATTTAAAAAAAAAAAAAAAAAAACTAATGAAAACTTAAATAAATTGCATACACGCTAGCTTTGGTTAGCTTTAAATAGTTGTGAGCAAACATAGTATCTAGTAGTTCCAGTGCAAAATTTAAGAAATTAGCTTTATACACCAGACATGTCTTGGGGAAAATTGCACACATTTCAGTGGGTTGCCTGAACCATTTCTTTAATCATTCTGAATATTTTATAGCTTTATATTATTTTATAACTATTAATGCTATTTAGCTTACTAAAGGAAAAACAGAAGAAATCAATAACACAATGTAACACAATTTTTGTTCCTGGTAGTAACTGTTATTTTCTAATTGCTTACACTGCAAAAGTATAGAAAATGGCTATTAATCCCCTCAAACTTTGCTTTTGTGACCAGGACATTGGTATTTTAAAATTTACATATTTTCATTGAGAAAACGGGCAAATTTGCATCTTTTTGTTCACATAAACAACATATTTTGAAATTTACCTGTTTTTTCCAGACCTTATATGAACAAAAAACACAAATTCTCCTGTTTTCTCAATGAAAATATTTTAAAATACCAATGTTCTGGTCACAAAAAGCAAAGTTTGAATATATAATAACTATTTTCTATACTTTTGCAGCTTAGAAAATAATACTTAATACCCAGGAACAAAAAAACTGTCACATAGTGTAATTAGTGGTCTTTGAGACAGTGAAAGTGTGCTACTGATTGCTTTATTGAGTGTGTCATTTAAGGACAAACACAAGGCTAATCAGACTGGGTCTCGAGTTCACCAGAGGCTTTTGGTTATTAATAGCAGCTTTAAAGGGGGTAGCAACCAGCGATGATCAGTATCCTATGTCAACATAACAATGGAATGGCATGAGTACAATCCTCAAAGGGCAAAGCTGTTCTGGGATTCTTACTGAGCTGACAGGATTTATGTCAACACATGAAGTAAATGCTTTCTCTCTCTCTCTCTCTCTCTCTCTCTCTCTCTCCATTTAGAGCTCAGGTCCCTCAGCTCCTCCAGGGCACTGGTTTCCTTGGAGTGTTCGAAGTGAGCTGTAAAAATGCTGTATGTGTGTATGTTTAGTTGTCTCTAGGGTCTGACGTTAACTTGTTAGCTAGTAGATAGGGCTATCATCATTGCAATCATGAAAACAAAATAAACTAAAACAACACAAGAATGTAGGGGCTTGCCCGCACACAGTTAGCGTTTAGCAGTGAGGACTTAGCGTTTAACGGTGAGTACTTAGCGTTTAGCTTTGGGCTGAAGATAAAGCTGCGAAAGAGCTGTGACGCAACAGATGCACCATGGTGTTCACAACCAAAACACACCACAGGTGGCTGGAAATAGTGTGTGTGTATGTGAGTGTATGTGTGAGTGAGAGAGAGAGAGAGAGAGAGAGAGAGAGAGAATGTGGATAACAGCTGATAGTAAGGTCACCCCTGACTGCTACAAGACTCACACACCCACACACCCTCTTCCCAGGAACTACATCAGAATTGGCCACACACACCAAAACATTGCATAGCAGGCTCTCTCTCTCTCTCTCTCTCTCTCTCTCTGTGTGTGTGTGTAAGTGTGTTTCTGGTCTATAATAGTCCTGTATGTCATGCTGAGAGATATCACCTGTCTGGGAGGTGTGACGTGTGGCACAGCACTGGATAAGCCGTTCCTGTACCCCCGACTCAGACACTCAGCAGTACATTTGTAGTTGTGCCAAAGCAATTCTGGCACTGAGTACAACTTCCTTTAGCAGAGTACACACACAGGCTTTTTTTTTTTCTTTGTTTATGTTTTTTTTAAAAACCAAGTCTAGAGGCCCAGTTCAAGGTTAAACCCTTGTAAAATATAACCCTAGTCCCAATTGTTGCAAAAGTGATGCATTTACAGTTAACACTCCTCATATTTCAAATGCACTAGTCAACCAAGATCTTGGTGTAATGTTTGCTTATGGCACTGACTATGCAACTAACAAGTCGGAGCTCGAATAAATGCATTAACAGGGCTTAAAACGGTTAAAAAATTGAAATCACGAATGCAGCTACCTATCTAATCTAGCTATTGATAGATTTTAGCCTCCTATCTAATATCACGACTAGGCATCATTGCTAACAAGCAAATGGATTCATCCAAAATCTTTTCTGTAAATCTCTGCCTTAAACACGATCCAGTTCTTCAGTGATGTCAAACACACTTCCTGGTGTGGTTCAGCACACAATGTGATTTATTGACATCTATAAACATGAACAAAAACTCTGTAGGGCTGTAGTGGTATGGAGGCGGCCATCTTGGGCAACCCGAGTCACTATTTTGTCCTCAAGGCCCCTCAAAGTTTGTCATGAAGATGGAAGTTTATTTGGACATATGATATTGTTCTTTATAATGAAATATATAAATACAGACTCTTGTGCTGTTCAACACAATTATTTATTTAAAAAAATGAGATGAGATTATACCAGAGCGCTACTGAATTCTCAGCTCTGATTGGTCAGAAGGTGTTGATTAATTTTCTATGACAGCAGCTCTTACTATAGTGCTGGCTGCACGGATTTTATTAATGCACTCGTTCCAAAATGTACAAGTGTACTTTGCTTACTTTGCTGAAATAAATCAATATTGAGAAGCCTACAAGGATGGGGTGAGTGACTAGCCATAATATTCCTTTTTCAGACCTTGTACTTTTCCATACATGTCACACACAAATGCACAATAAAGATATGTGACTGTTATTTTAAGGAAAACTTTAAAGACAAACCAATATACAGCCAGAGGTTCAACAGGTTTAATCTGTGGCAGTGCCTGGATTTGACCCCACAACCTCCTGAAACACTACAGTGTCCAACATTTTAAAGCAACAGAAGCATACGTGAGGTCAGAGCGAGGCAAAACATTAGAGTCACGACACTGAATGAACTGCGACGTGAACTTAACAACTTGAGAGCTCACGTTTCAATAACAGGAATAGAACATTTTCCTAATGTGCGCTATGGAGGGACGGTTGCCAGATCTTCTGTGATTCATCCTTCTGTTTGACAGTTGGAGAGGGAAAAGAGCAGGATTTTTTTCCACACAGTTGTCCCACATACGCACA